>NW_006921653.1:7164376-7184773 GCF_000298275.1 Orycteropus afer afer
TGTGGAGAGACTGGGACTGTCATACACTGCTGGTGGGACTGTAAAATGGTACAACCACTGTAGAAAGCAGTATGGCGATTCCTTGAAAATTTGGTATTAGAAATACCATTTAACCAAGCCATTCCATTACTAGGTATATACCCTAAAGAAGTGAGAGCCATGACAAGAACAGACATATGCACACTCATGTTCATTGCAGCCCTATTTACAATAGCCAAAAGATGGAAACAACCTAGGTGTCCATTAACTGAGGAATGGATAACCAAACTTTGGTACATACACACAATGGAATACTATGCGACCCTAAAGAATAACCTGCAATCTGCAAAACATCGCATAACATGGATGAACTTGGAGGACATTATGCTGAGTGAAATAAGTCAATCACAGAAGGACAAATATTGTATTAGTCTGTTATTGTAAAAGTAACGGAAAGTGTTATCTATGGAATGAAAGTTTCTTTGTTGGCTACCAGGCATGGGAGAGGAGAGAGACAACACTGTTAGATAGGTAGAGATAAGTATTGATTTGGGTGAAGAGAAGGGCAATGTACCAAATGTGAGAGATCAACATGGTGACATTGAGGAAAAGAAAGATATAGGGAGGTACATGGGAAGTACAGGCAACAAAGATGAACCCTTTTGCCCATACAGTACTGCGTTGTCAGTGAAGGCAAACATGGGTATACGTGGGGATAGATGGGTGGACAGGCTGAATTTCTAGGTATGTCTATGAAGTGGGGAGTGTACCCAAGACCATGTATAGGGTCTCATGACAATGGTCCTATAAATGCCTGTATGATCTGATTTCCCATGTATATAGTAGAACTGTCAAGGGACAAGGTTGTAGTCAGTTCTTGGTCACAGCCAGCTATCCAGAGGGACCAAGTAGTGTGGACCAAATCTGTGGACTCCAGACCATAGTCACAGGGGACATCAAGTACAATTGGCATAACATACTACACAAAACATTGTTTCACCTCCTACTTTGGTGAGTAGCGACTGGGATCTTAAAAGCTTTCAAGCAGCCATCTAATTGCAATGATGGGTCTCTCCTCATCCAGAGCAAAGAAGAATGAAGAAAACCAAAGATTTATGGAAAGAATTAGTCCTGTTGTTGTTGTTATGTGCCATCGAGTCAGCCCTGACTCATAGCGACCCCTCCTTGGGTTTCCGAGGCAGTATCACTACGGAAGTAGGATTGCCCAACCTTCCTTCCAGAATTAGTCCTAGTGACTGGTAAACCATGCTATCTGCAGCCTATATGACTATGAGACCAGAAGAACTAGATGGTGCCCAGCTACCACTGTCAACCACTGGAAAGGGGATATATGTAGGAGATCCTGGATAGAGAGGGAGAAAAATGTGGACAAAACTCAAAAATCATTTGGAGAAAAAAAAAAGGGGAGGGGGACCGGATTAGCTGGTTTGATAGAGCCTGGTGGAACCACTGAGACTATGGCCCCTATCTGCTCATCTGGTCTGAAATTGAACCCTCACCTATGGCTTCCAGCCAAGCAAAAGACAGGCATATGAGTTGAACACTTACCTGAAGTAGACACACTCCTTGGAGAGAACAATCATGGGAGAAAGAAGGGCTGCTTATGCACAGGGAGACAGCTCAGGAGGCAGGAGGGCATGGAGGGATGGACATAAAGAAGAGGTAACTATCAGGAGGAAGTGGGAGGGGAACTGTTGCATTGTGGTAAATTGTGGTCAATGTCATGAGACAAAGTGTATGTGAACTGCTGTATGGAAAGTGAATTTGCTCTGTAAATTTTCACCCAAACCACAATTTAAAAAAAAAAAAAATCTTTATGATCAGCCTGAAACGTTGTCTGATAGAGTGCCAGAAGATGAGCCCCTCAGGTTGGAAGGCACTCAAAATACAACTGGGGAAGACCTTCCTCCACAAAGTAGAGTTGATCTTAATGACGGGGGTGGAATAAAGCTTTTGGAACTTCCATTTGCTGATGTGGCACAATTCAAAATGGGGAGGAAACAGCTGCAAATATTCATTAATAATTGGAATCACAATAAAAAAAATACATTGATCCATATCACTTTAGTTTTGTGTATTTCACTGTACATACATTGTATTTCAATAAAATGTATTTTTTAAAAACAGGAAGTTGCTAAATCCCTCTGTGACTAGTTTCCTCATTTATGAAATGAGGATGATATTAGTACCTACCTTATAATATTATTATGAAAACTAAATGTGTAAATACTTATAAGATATTTTTTATATTATACCAATGCTAATGTGATTTTAGAGGCCAAATTCATGAATAAAGTAACCTGTTTAGAAAACAATTTTCAGATTATAGGGCAGAGTTTATGGACCCTGCAGGAGGCTAATGGTATTTTTCAGCCCTACAGCCCACTTCGTGAGGTCCCTCTACTGAGAGCCAAGCCGAGAGTTGGGACTATGTGAAGGTCTGGAATCCTGAGGACTTCACAGAAAGTGGAATGGACCCTATAAAGTTTTGCTGTCCATGCCTACCACAGTGAAAGTGAGCAGCAAAGGAGTGTGGATGTACCACACCAGCATTAAAACTGCCTCTGCACCAGAGATCACTCAGCAGAGCCCATCTAGTAAAGTCCCTCAGGACACTGGGAGACGATTCCTTTGGAAGCACTTAATTGGCTTTACAAGAGAAGCCTAGTAATGGATAGAGTTGGGCTGAAGTTAGGCTGAAGTTGAACTCATTCCATTTTATTTTGTTTTTGCCACTGTATGCTTTGTAGCTTAGAATTTGTAAGTAGACATTGTTTTGTTCAGAGGTGAATAATTTCCTTTTTATTATGCCTTACAGGGATCCACTTTGTAAAACAATGTACTTTAGGTTTCCTTACCTTTCTTACTTAGGTACATTCTACATCCTGTATTTTTCCAGAAGCCCAGGTTTAGGCAGAAATTAGACCTCTTTTCTATAAACCCTGCGTCATCAGACCTATCTGGAACAGGGGTTAATCCAGTCTTAGACAAGACTGAATCTGGGTGACATATTTTTAAGAACTATCATTTCTAGTTTAAGGGTTAGGCATATGGAACTTTTCATTCAAAATTTATCATACATCATCCACCTCCTGGCCATGGGCATGGAGAAGGCCATTAAAGCCCAACAGGGCTCTCTGAATTCTGTAGCTGAGTTTGTTTTAAATAACCATATAGCCTTGGATTTTCTTTTTGCCAAATGTGGTGGGGTATATGCTATTATAAATAAGATATGTTGTGCTTGGATAAATACTTCCAGGGAGATTGAACTAAGTCTAAATGCTACCCATAAAGTTACTGAATGGACAAAACCAAAGGCCTGGGACCAATGAAATGCATGAAACTGCTTTAAGAATTTATTCCCCAACCTAAGCTCTTGGCTCACACTCCTAATCACTCTAGGCCTTATGGTAATAATCATATGTAGTTTTATCCTGTGCATGATGAAAGCCTCTAACGAAATATTCAGAACCCTAGAGGCTACTCATATATTTCCTCTTTCTAAGGTGCTTAAACTAGTGAACTTATACAAGATGTTATAAGTTTTTATCAATTTCCCCCTCTGAGGAATTGATCACTCGTCACCCTCATACAGCAGGAAGTAGCCTAAGAAGGAGACTACTGTCCCATTATCCATGATTGTGAAACCTCGGAAACAAGGGGGACTTGTGAAGGCTGAAATGAAGGGATGAAGGGACCCCCTCACTGAAAATTACAGAACTTCAACAGACTAATAGGTATGATCAAAACAGACCTTAACCATAGTGACTAACTTGCTATTTTTCCTTCTCTTTTGTTTACGTGGATGCTGAGTTCTTTAGGTTTTTAAAGTTCATTATTTATTTCTTCTATTACCCAGTCATTTTAAAGGAGGATGTTTTTCAGTTTCCATGCATTTACCCTTTTTCCATTGGTCTTCCTAGTTTAGGTTTCTAATTTAATACCATTGTGATGTTAGAAGATGTTTTACAGTATTTCAATGTTTTTAAATGTATTGAGGCTTGCTTTGTGGCCTAACAGTTGGTCTATCCTGGAGACTGTTTCATGTGCACTGGAAAAGAATGCATATTGTGCTGTTGTTGGGCAAAGTGCTCTGTAGACATCTATAAGGTCAAGTTGGTTGATTGTATTGTTTAGTTCTTCTGCATCTTTTTTTAGTTTCTCTTCAGTTGTTTTACTGAAAGTGGTGTATTAAAGTCTCCTACTATTACTGTGGAGTCATTTATTTGTCTTTTTAATGTGCCATAAGGTTATCAATGGCTGATTTTTCATTAAAAACAAAACAAATAGCCCTTTCTTCTGAGGCACCTGTGGGTGAACGCAAACCTCTAATTTTTGGTCAACAGCTGAGTGCATAATTTTACACCCAAAGACTCCCTTACCCTCCAGGGGCTTATATTTGCATTCTATTCATCTTCTGAAGGCACTGAAAGTGTAATTTACATAATTACATATATCTGTATGTAACTTATTCCATCTCCTTTTGGGGCACCAGACTCCTGTTTCTACTTCTGGCCTTCTAGTGAAGGTTTCTAGCTTTCATACTGCTGGATACACACTGGGGACTCTCACAGGATTCTATAAGGCTGTTCTTCTCATTATTATTATTATTATCTATTGTGTTTTGGGCAAAAATTTACAGAGCAAATTAACTTTCCATACAGCAGTTCATGTACACTTTGTCTCATGACATTGACCACAATTCACCACAATGCAACAGCTCCCCTCCCACTTCCTCCCAATAGTTACCTCTTCCTTGTGTCCATCCCTCCATGCACTCCTGCCCACTGAGCTGTCTCCCTGTGCATAAACAGACCTTCTTTCTCCCGTGATTGTTCTCTGCAAGGAGTGTATCTACCTCAAGTAAATGTTCAACTCCTATGTGTAAGGCTATTCTTAGGCCCTATGACAGAGACACCTCACTTGCCTTTACATCTTTATTGCCCTGGAACATTTCTGGTCTCTGAGGCTCTCCTTATCATCTGAAGAATCCTGAACTTCTTTTATGTGAAATGAGCTACAGCTTCCTTTGATTGTGGGATCTCTGGAAACTTTTCCAGACTTCTTATCACCTCTCCTTTTGTGGAACTTGGGGCCCAAGGTAATGGCATTTCATATTCTTCCTTAAGATCCACTTAGGGATTTACTTTGCAGACCTCATCCTACCTGTGATTCCTCAAAATTCTGTTCCATGGAATTTTGTCTCCTTTTGTGTGAAAGAAGCAAGGAAACAAACAAGTTCTTATATCTTTATACATTCTTCTGGAATCTATGTTCTGACATAACCTTGGAAAAAGTTTTTAGTTTGAAGCCATGCTTTTGGAACTCTAGAGTCTTTTCTTAAAGTTTCAAAATTGTTTTACAAATAAATTATAAGAGGACAATTGTGAAAATTTGACAATTAACTGGTTATTAGAAGATACCAAGGATTGATTTATTATTAATTATATTGGGTGGGGAAAAAGGCCTTATGTATATATGCCATAAAGCTTGTGAAAGCCAGATACTGAGTAAGGTGGAAAACTGTCACAGAAGGAAAACTTTTTTTTTTTTTTTCCCCACTAAAACAAGCCATAGAAAAGTGGTAAGATTGAATCCTGCCAGAGGTGGAAAACTTGCGAGACTCTGAAGAACAAGGCAGTCTCATCAAGTTCCAGCTCTCATAAGTTTCACTATACAAAAACATTTTTTTTAGAAAAGTCACTGGAGGATATAACATGCAGGTTGAGATGGGAAGTGACAAGAGATTCAAGGCTGGAGCAACAGGGAGGAAACATCATAAAAACTCTCATACGCCATTCTTTGACGTCTTGCTGATGACATCAGACTGACATGATTAATTTCCATAAAGGCGCAGAGAATAAAAAAAGTGTCTGTGACTGGAAGATGGGTGGCTGGAGGATTTTTTATTCCTTTCTTTGCTTCATTAACCTATACCTAAATCCATTACCAATACTGTTGTTTCTTCATTGCCTTTTCATCCTCTCTTAGTTATCTAGCACTACAGGTGGGTGGCTTTAAAAAACTGAATTTTATTTGCTTATACTTTGTTGTTGATATGTGCCATCAAGTGTGACCCGACTCATAGTGACCCCTCCTTGGGTTTCCGAGGTGGTACCACTATGGAAGTAGACTGCCCAACCTTTCTTCCGAGGAGTGGCTGGCAGAATTAAACTGCCAGCCTTCTGGTTAGCAGCCAAGTGCCTTAGGCACTATGCTACCAGAGCTCACAGTTTAGGAGGCTAAAAGCCTGAATTCAGAGTATTAGCTCTAGAGAAAGGCTTTCTCTCTCTGTCAGCTCTAGGGGAAGATCCTTGTTTGGTTTTCTAATTATCAACTAACAGGTCTCTCTACATCTGCTCTTATTCCCTATAATCCATTTCTCACAGAATTGCCAAAGTGATTTCTTAAAGCCTAAATCAGATTGTTATTTTCATGCCTAAAACATTAAATGGCTTTCCACTGCATTTAAAATAGGATGCAACCTTACCCTAGATCATAAATTCCTATGTAATCCAGCCCATACCTTCTCTACCACCCTTTTTGTGGAATTCAAATTGGAGAAAGAAAGGAAGATATGAAAGGTGCAAAAACTTTCCATGGGCTCCGTATTGGACAATCTACAAGTACTTCCAAATAGGATCTCTACTTAAAGAAGAAACAAAAAAAGTCACTGAAAAATACAGTAATAATAATAATAATAAAAACCAAACTCACTTCTGTGAAGTTGGATCTGACTCATAGATACCACTCCTTGGGTTTCCGAGGTGGTGTTTTATGAAAGTAGATTGTCCAACCTTCCTTCCCAGGAGTGGCTGGTGGATTTGCAGTGCCAGCCTTATGGTCAGCAGTCAAATGCCTTAGGCACTATGCCACCATAGCATTTTCTGAATTCCACCCCTATCATAGATATGCTCCAAAAACCAAACTCACTGCTGTCCAGTCAATTCAGACTCACTGAGACCCCCACTGGATTTTCCAGGTTGTAAATCTTTATGGAAATAGATTGCCCCATCTTCCCCAGAACTAGGGGTGGGTTTGAACTGCTGACCTTCTGGTTAGCAGCCAAATGCCTTATCCACTTCCATCAGAGCGCTAACCAAAAAAGCCGAACTCACTGCCGTGGAGTGGGACCTGACTCATAGCAACCCTTCCCTGGGTTTGCCAGGCAGCATCACTGTGGAAGAAGATTGCCCAACCTTCCTTCCAAGGAGAGGCTGGTGGGTTTGAATCCCCACCCTTCTGGTTAGCAGTCAAATGCCTTAGGCGCTACACGACCAGAGCTCCCACCAGAGCTCTAGTAAGGCTTAAACTGAAACACAATTTTTAAATATAAAACCCCAGGATTCAGTCATAGGAAATGAAGGAAAGCATTTTGCTGGTAGTTCTAGGCCTGTAAACCTCATAGTTTCTTCAACAGAGGACCCTATTACATGTCACAGCAAGTGAGAAGAAAATTGACGAAGAAGGATCAGGTAGGGTCTGAAGAATGGGACTTAAGTCTATGGCTGAGGAAAAAACGGAAGGAAGGGTCATTTCACCCTTTTTGTAGTATGGAATCAAACAGAAAACATAATCGTGGGCACCGCAGTCAGGCCCCAGGGACCGCGTGGTTTTCCCGCGCGCCTGCATTGGGGGCGGGGAAGGACCCGGATGGTACCACCCCAGCCGCCCTGGTCTCCCACAGTCCGTAAATCACAACTTAGGGCGGAGTCTCCTTCCTTTCCGTGCCTAGATTGGCTTGTGTCCGTACGCTCTTCCTTCCGATTGGGCGCTCCCAGTGCCAGTCATAAAGGTTTGCTGATGTCTCAGATTGTTGCTACAAGGAGAGAGTGTCGAGGTCTGAATAGTCGCAGTGTGTTATCCTCTGGCGCTACGTTCTTCTGTCGGAGCTAGCAACCTCTTGGCCGCGGGGCCTGGAAGGAGGCGTAGCTAGGCAATTTGGGAACGATCCGGGAGCACTCAGGTGCTTCTCTTGCAGCCCCACTCAGCGCCATGTCCTGGATGTTCAAGAGGTAAAGCGAGTGGAGGGGTGGGGCGCAAGGGTTAATGGAGTGGCGGCGTCCCCAGATGAACCTGACCTTCCCTGCGCCCCTACCGCGTTCTTCCTGCGATTTGTGCTGCTTGTATTTGTTCTGCTGGTCGCTTCTTTGGCCGCAGAAGAAAGAATGGCATTGTTTTCTCTGGAGAGAGTAGGCTTCTCAAGCGAGGCTTGTGCGGGGACTTGGGAAATTTCTGTCGCGGGTTGCTAGGGGCTTGGGTCTCAAAGCTCTACTTGGTAGATAGGATTCAACAAAACATGCATTAAATATCCACTATACGCAAGCATTATGCTCGAGATAGAGACCCAGCAAGACGGTCCTTGTACCGGGGAGTTTTGATTGGTTTATGTGCATGCACAGATGTGCAAGTATATATTTACAGAGGAGCCAGAAGAGGTATGCGGGATGTGCAAGAAAAAGCGAATAGCCGTTCTTAGGAGAAGGAGAACTTGTAGGCTCCCTAGCAGATTTCCCCTTTTCACTGTCTAAATTAGTTGACATGCCCATTTCTGAAACAGTTATCCATAAGGAGACTGGATGATCTCTGAACCAGCGAGAAGGGGGCGGAGGATTGATGTCAACATCCCATGATGGCATTGTTTGAATACCTGAGTTAAAAATAAGGGTTCTTTTGGAAATTAATGAATGCTGGATGGGCTGTGTCTATTGCTGTAATCCAGAGTGGGAATGTATTTTCTTTAAATGTATAAACTGCTTCAGGTATAATAATAGGTCTCTTCTAGCTCAATCCCCTTTGAAAATTGGACATATAAATGTAATTACAGACATTTCATGTATTTCAATTTATAAGGAGCTTTGGTGGTGCACTGCCTAAAACATTTGACTGCTAACCCCAGCCACTCCTCGGAAGGAAGGTTGGGCAATCTACTTCCTTAGTGATACCGCCTCGGAAACCTAAGGAGGGGTCATATGAGTTGGATCCGACTTGTCGGCAGTGAGTGAGAAGCTTGGTGGTTCAAACCCACTAGCTGCTCGGCGGAAAGAAGCTGGGGCAATCTACTTCCGTAAAGATTTAGCGCCTGAGAAACCTAATTGCTGTGAGTCTGAATGTATAAATTTCCCTTTGTAGAGATAGATTATCTCTGGGAAAGAAATTTGTAAAGGATTTTTTTTCTTTTTTTTTCCATTTTTAATACCTTGAGGGTGGAGGAGGCAAAACTGAACAGGTAGGGTTCCTGGAAACTTCTCCCAACCCAATTTGTGCTTTAACTCAAAAAAAAAAAAAAAAAAACCTCACTGCCATGCAGCGATTCAACTCATAGTGACCCTTCTTGGGTTTCCCAGGCAGTATCTCTAGGGAAGAAGATTGTCCATTCTTCCTTCCGTGGAGTGGCTGATGGGTCTGAACTGCCACCCTTCTGGTTAGCAGTCAAGATAACTATTAATCTATATATAGTGGTTGCCACATGTGATTTCATTTGCTGAATAAAGTATGAGAAAATTATGGCCTATACGTACTTGTATGATCTTTGAGGAATATCTGGTTAAATATTGTATTTTTCAGTGACTTTTGTTTCTTCCTTAAACAGAGATCCTGTTTGGAAGTACTTGCAGACTGTCCAATATGGAGCCCATGGAAATTTTTCACGCCTTTCATATCCTACTTTCTTTCCCCGTTTTGAATTCCAAGATGTTATCCCTCCAGATGACTTCGTAACTAATGATGAAGACCTAGATTCCGTTTTATTTGGAACTTTAAGAGGTCATGTGGTTGGACTGCGCTATTACACAGGAGTAGTGAGTATGACAATAGATAATCAAGTTAAACTAATATATTTAGGTGTTAGCTCAGAAAATAAGTGAATCTAGAAGGTGATACGTGCAGTTGATATTATTTTTACTTTAAGTGATTGACTCTATGGCAAGAGATAATAAATACCTGAACTGCATTGCTTTAGTATTCTTTTATGCTCATGATGTACAAAGCACTTTTGCCTGCACTGTCTCTTTTGATCTCTACAATAACTGATATAGACAGGACATCTATTATCCCCTTTTTATGACTGAGGAACTTGAAGCTCAGAAAGGTTAAACCATTTGCCCAAAACACACAGATATTAAATAACTGTATTTGAGAATGACTTCCAAGTCCATAGCTTTCTCCTCTTTTGCACCTTACAGCATTTCTACGCTATAATATTTTTAATTTTGGAAGATCAGCTCCTACTAGGCAAGACAGTTGTCTATTCTTACGTGCTTTTTTCCCCCTTGTAATAAAGCCTATCTCTGGTCCACCTTTTCTTCCTATGCTGATCTTGTACCTATTCTCTACATTGTGTTTGTGTTATGTGTGTGTTTTTTTTTTTTTAAACAAGAAGTTTATTTAAACAAGATATTTGACTTGAAGGAAAAACTATCTAGGATTCATTTCTTTTAGAGTAATTTACCCCTATGTAAAGACAGATTGCCCAACATGTAATGTTGTTGTTGTTGTTGTTGTTTGCCGTCGAGTCGGACCCGACTCATAGTGACCCCTCCTTGGGTTTCCGAGGCAGTATCACTACGGAAGTAGATTGCCCCATCTTCCTTCCGACAACATGTAATAGCTACTTACAAAAAAGTTATAAAATTGGCCTTGGTTTTACAATGATAAATGAAAAACATTAAAATTTTCCAGTTGAACAAGGTATGCACGGATTTTTTTTTTTTTTTATGTCGTTTTTGTTAAACAATGAGAGCAAAATAATTTACTGGAATAGAAAGATAAGAGCTGAGTGAGTATGCCACTGATGGAGAAAGGGGTGGGTTTTCACAGAACCAGTATTTGTCCCCATCCTATCCCCACTTGATGTCAATCAAAACATGCCATTGGACATTTAGTTTTTTTTTAAAAAAAAAGCAATATGCTTGTGCACATGTACCAGTTACTTTATGTACTGCAGCGGGGAGAGAATATAACTTTCTTTGGTTAGTAGTTCTCCTTGTTATGGTGATCTAGTATGCCTTTGTGTTACCTAATTTAGTTTACTTTATTTACATAGAAGTAGAATAGGACAGGTTACAGATGAGATCATTTCTAAGTGTGCCTTTTGCACCTATGTTGTTGTTGTTGTTATGTGCCATTGAGTTGGACCCGACTCATAGCGACCCCTCCTTGGGTTTCCGAGGCAGTATCACTAATGGAAGTAGATTGATTGCCCCATCTTCCTTCCCAGGAGTGGCTGGTGGGTTTGAACGCCAGCCTTCTGGTTAGCCGTCAAGTGCCTTTAGGCACCTATATGGCACATAAAAGGGCCCCCTACGTTTTTTGACAACTGAGGCATGCTGCCATCTGGTGGGGAACTGTATAACTGCCAATCTGAAGAATCGGGCCTTACACCACCAACCCCAGCACCAAAGACCCCCTGCAACATGTGTCCAACTAATTGTATCAAAACCCATATTACCTCAAAAAAAATTTTTTTTCCCATTTCATTCAAAATGCCTTCCATTACTGAAGACTCATGGTTTCAACAAAAAATTCAAATCAGAAAATATTTGGTCTTGAAAGGGTTAGGTTAAATTTATAAGTAAGGCAAGACAGGTGCCTATTGTTTCTTACTTTAGTGCAAGAAAAGACTTGAAGCCTTTTTGGTAATTTAAAAGCTGCACATGAAGCAAGTGAAGGTGATTGTGATGGAGAATTTGGAAGAATTTGTTGAATAGGAGTTGCTTCATAGTGGTTAAGACACTTGCCTGCTAACCAGACGGCTGGCGGTTCAAACCCACCAGCCACTCCTCGGAAGGAAGGTTGGGCAATCCTACTTCCGTAGTGATAACTGCCTCAGAAACCCAAGGAGGGGTCGCTATGAGTCGGGCCGACTCGATGGCACTTAACAACAACAACAACAACAGTTGTTTCAAAGTGAGGGCAAATTTACATAACATTAAAGGGCAAGTTTAAGATATTCAGGAAGTCCAACAATCTTACCTGGGGACTTACTGTATAGGAAATTCCCATTAACTCATGACCCAGATTCAATAGTTAACAAGATTTTTCTACATTTGTTTCATTTATCTCTTTTTCCTTTTCTTTGTTATTTTGTACTTTAAAAGCAACTTCCAAGTATATCAACATTTTACACCCATTTAATCCAATATGTGACTTTTAAAAAGCACATTTCTTTACATATTGTTTTCATATTGAAAATTAATAATTTCTTCCTGTATCTAAAATCTAATCTGTAATCATATTTTCTTGATTGTCTTTTTATAATTTTTTTAATCATGAAAACAAAGTTCATACATTATATTTGCTTATTACACCTCATAACCCTCCTGCTCCCCGCCCCTTTTTTTCATGTCATTGACTTGTTGCAGAAACCAGATGTGTTACTCTGAAGACTGTTCTAGATTTGTCACTTCTATTGCTTCATATTTTTCTTGGGGTGAAGCTTCTCAAATCATGTTTTGCTTGTCTGAATCGTGTTCTGCAGGAGATTCCTTGGGTAGAGATTTCATGTTCTGGATTTGTCTCTGCTTCCGTTTCCTCCCATACTTTCTCTGTGTTGAAGCCTTTCAAATCATTCTATGATTTTCTAGGAAATTCTGTAGGAAGGAACAATATTTCCTTAGTTTTTATATGTTCATAATTGTCACGTTATACTTGAAGGGCAGTTTGCCCCAATATATAATCATTGGCTCATATTTTTCTCCAAGATACCTTAATGTTGCATAAAATGCTGCCTGTGAGAATTCTAATGCAAATATGATTTTCTCTTCCTTGTAAGTGAATTGAATTTTTTTTTTTTTTTTGCTTGGCTGACCAAGGATATTTTTCCTTATCTTGAAAGCCAGTTGTTTTATTTTAGAGTATGTTTTATTAATATTGACTGCCCTGTAAATTCAAATTTTCTTTTACTTCAGAAACATTCTGTAGTTTTAAATGTTTGTTTTGTTTCAAAACTTAGTTTTTCTTTTTCATGGACAGCTCTGGTAGCGTAGTGCCTAAAGCACTTGACTGCTAACCATAAGGCTGGTGGAAGGAAGATGGGGCAGTCTACTTCCGTAGTGATACTGCCTCAGAAACCCAAGGAGAGGTCGCTATGAGTTGGGTCTGACTTGATGGCACATAACAACAACAATCTTTCTATGTATTAGACTTTTTCTACCTGTATCTATTACTTTCTCCAAAATCTTTTTTAATCACTTTTCTACTTTGCATCATTTATTTCCCTTACCCTATTTTTCACAAGGATAGTTTACTCTTGTGTTATTTCTACTTTAATCTTCAATCCTGAAATAGTTTTTCTTTTTCCCTAATTATTTCCTGAATTCTATCATTTCTTATTTCATATCTATCTATTCTCTAACTTTATCATTTCTGTGCTTTTCTATTTCTGATATGTGGTATTTTTGTCAAAACTTCTTTTCTAAATTTCTTTAAATCATGGTAGAATATTAGATTATTTTTTTTGTTGTGTTATTAATCTTAGCACAATCATTAGTTGATCTTGGAACAGTCTGTGACATTAGTAAGCTAATAAAATGTGGTGGGTCAACTAAAAGTCATCATCAGTTAATGTTTGTTATTAAAAATGTATGTTATATATTTTATAAGCAATCCATGTTCTTAAAAAAAAAAGGTTAAAAAATGGTTAAAATGGTTAAATCACCCTAAAGTTGACCGTCCAGAACCATAACTTACTTTGATGTGTTTCACACTTTTGTCTGTGATCATATGCATATAAATTGCAATCACATGATGTAGTAATAGAATGAAATCATTTTATGCCTATTGTGAGTACTGTTTTTGTTTTAGGTCAAATACAAATAGCCTTGCAATTGAGGTCTTCAATAATGACAGGTCTTTGAGAATAACACTTTTTTCTTTTTAATTGTAAAAATATATTTAAGACATTTGCAACAATTTTAACATATATAATTCAGTGATAATGACTATGTTCATCATAACAATATGGTGAATGAATTACCACTATCCTTTTCCATATTACATCACCATTAATAGAAATGCAGTGCCTGGGAGTGAGGCTTTGAAAGAACTTTATCCATCCTGTTTCCTCTGGTGTCTGTCAGGATACATCAGGAATGCCAGTAGACTTTCATTCTTAAAAGCTACCCTGTAGCTAGAGAGCAGGGGATGGGACTAGGGTACTGATAACTCATTTGTTCTTCTTGAATAAAAAATCACAGGTTACTGCAAGCCTTTTACTCTTCCCAGAATTTTGAAAAAGTTATTCTGGACACTCTTGCCAATTATTTTTGTTTCGTTTATGGAAGAGAGAATTCTTGGAGGTCCTTACTCTGCCATGCTCATCTTTAGTAATGACACCCTTGGGAAGCATTTTATCAAGTGAAATTAAAAAATGGCATGAATTAAGGACTGGATATAATTGTTGGCTTTTTGGTATATTTTTCTTATACCAGTTCTTTTCTGCTTTATAATAAATGCCTTTTCTCACTTTTAGATTTTGGAAAGTTGAGGCTGAGGAACCAGACTATTTGGGTTCAAATCCCAGCTCTGCTGATATCTTTATGACCATGAGCAAGTTACTTAACTTTTCTGTGCTTTAATTTCTTCATCTGTGAAATGGGAATAATGATAGTACGTGTCCTACAAGACTGTGAGGATTTAACAAGTCAATCCATTTAATGTTCTTAGGACATATTTGGCATACAGTAAGCACTCAATATAAAGATTTGCCATTTTTCAGAAGTTGTGATATTGGAAATTTTAGATAATGTGAATCTGTGAGTTTAGATTTTGAGTATACCTTTTAGATACCAGGGATTTCTTAATTTCCTAATGAGTGTAATTAGAAAAGCACTATAAAAGAATTATTATAAAGTATATTCTTTAATTTTTCTATAGTTTGACTCTATAAGAAAATACACTTTTATTATATATAACATTTAGCAGTAAACGTTAAAAAATAAGTAAAAATTCAAGATGAAATATGATGAAGTAAAGTTCATCTGTTCATTATTTTTATTAGGTTAATAATAACGAAATGGTTGCTTTACAACGAGAACCTAATAACCCTTACGATAAGAATGCGATTAAAGTAAACAATGTGAATGGAAATCAAGTTGGCCACATAAAGAAGGATCTTGCGGCTGCTTTGGCATCTATCATGGACAGCAAGTTGGCACAAGTTGAAGGGTAATGTACCTTGAGTGTTTAGTTTTAATAATTGTGAGTTGATAGTTATCTTTGAACTTATTAAAGCTCCTTCCTAGAGCCTGTGTAAGTACCCCAAACATTTTTTACATTGTGGTGAATCTATATATAACAACATTTGCCATGTCAACATTTTTTGTATGTACAATTTAGTGATGGTAATCACATTCATCATGTTGTGCCACCAAACCAAAAAAACAGCTCACTACCATTGAGTCAGATCCCACTCATAGCGACCCCTCCTTGGGTTTCTGAGGCGGTATCACTACGGAAGTAGATTGCCCAACTTTCCTTCAGGGGAGTGGCTGGTGGGTTTGAACCATCAGCCTTCTGGTTAGCAGTCACATGCCTTAAGCACTATGCCACCAGAGCTCCTGTTGTGCCACCAGTACCACCTAAAACCTTTCATCACTATGCTTTTAGTATGTATTCAGTAAATGTTTTCATTCTTTTCTCTGCCTCCACTACTCCAGCCATCAAACAGGTATCTTTACTTTCCTAGTGGAGAAGTACAGACTTTCATTCAAATATTAGGAAATACACATCTCTCAAAACCTTGGGGCATGTAGATTTTGGGGGTCTGGAAGTGTTTCAGTCAGGTTAGAAACTGGTAGCCTGTGATCAGATGCAGCTGAGTTTCACTTTGTTCTGTGTATACATCTTTCTAAATTCATTCTAGTATTTAAATATAAGAGTATTTCCCATTTTATATATGTCAACTTTTTCTTAAATATAAAAAAGTTTATAAAAATTTTCTCTTGGCAAATGGGAGGTCAGGCAATGCCGGACCCACTTTCCCCACATGGCATCAGTTACCTGGAGCTGAGTAAGTAGCAGCTTTTCCTTTAGATAGCGCATGTCCTTTCTGTTTTCACCATTTCTTCTTTTGTTTTTTAAATTAACTCTCAGCCTGTTTCAGACATTTGTGTTTGTGATCTCAATTTAAATACTTGGGATATTTAGTATATGAAAAGATAAGTTTGGAAGTAAATGCATAGCTATGTCTCCCTTTACTTGTTTTCTCCATTTTAAATTCATCAAGTTTGTAGGTATTGAGAATAAATTTTAGTTAATCCTGGACCAGAAACAGTTGTGCAGGATTTCCCACTCTCCCATCAGAGTTCCTTTGCTCTCTTCAGTGGCTCTGTTAAGGAAAGCTCTACCCTTTCAAACTAGTTTACCTATCTGTAGGGAGCTCTGGTAGCATAGTGGCTAAAGCACTTGACTGCTAACCAGAAGGCTGGCGGTTCAAACCCACCAGCCACTCCTCGGAAGGAAGTTTGGGCAATCCTACTTCCGTAGTGATACTGCCTCGGAAACCCAACTCACTATGAGTCGGGGCCGACTCGACGGCATATAACAACATCTGTAGTCTTGGTCACAGGCTATCTTTGTATTTTAAGACTACTTCTGGCTTTCTCTTAAAAACTACCCTTACTAATTGTCCTTGAGTCTGTTCCTTGTCCTTTTCCTCGTCTGCCCAACCTAGTTCCTTTTATTTTATTTCCATGTATAATGTGTGTGGTTTGCTTAGAATATTTACCAACATTTCTAATTTTTCCTTTTTTTTCTCTCCTCAATATAATAGGGTAGTTCCTTTTGGTGCAAACAATGCTTTTACTATGCCTCTGCATATGGCTTTTTGGGGAAAAGAAGAAAATAGAAAAGCAGTTTTAGATCATTTGAAGAAACATGGATTTAAATTGCTTCCTCCACCTAAAAGTAAGTTTAGGGTTTAATTTACTATTATTTTGATATTTTAAGATGTAGGGATTGTAGAATATTTATTCTTTTAAGTTATACTTTGACTTTGGTTGGCCAAACTAATTTGGACTAGAGATTCCAAGTTAATTTTTTTAGGAGTCTGTTTAGGGAAATCCCTGATTTATTTTTTAACTCTTATTTTGAAATAACTAAAGGTTTACAAGAAGTTGTGGGGGAAAAAAAAAAAAAAACTTTGCAGGGAGATTTCTCGTGTATTTCTTACCCTGTGTCTTTCAGTGGTAACATCTGGAAATCCTGAATTTTAAAGATTCTCTAGGATAAATTATTGATAAGAAGACGAATATTATTTATTTGGCAAGAATTCACTCTTATAACTTCGAATTATTTTAATTTTCAGTTTTTTGAATGATTTAGGACTTCGCTTTTTGAAAAACATGCCAAGAAATTTTAAATATACTTTATTATGTAAATTTAAAAATTACTTATAGGATTAAAAAAAAAAACCTGTTTCACTTTGGTGATTTTGTTCTTTTTATTGTGTAAATTGATAGCTTTAGGATTCAGTTTGGAAAGTGGTTGGGGTTCTGGAAGAGCTGGACCAAGCTATAGCATGCCAGTTCATGCTGCAGTGCAGATGACAACTGAACAGGTATACTTCTTTTTCACTTTGTAATCTAAATATGAATTATAAATGATGAGGATCAGTGTTGAAAAGAATAAGGCAGATATGTGTGTGCTAGTATTAATGATCTTTATATGGATTGTGAAATTATAATTAAGCATGTTGTAGAATAAATAAATGTGTGTGTATGTATGTATGTATACATGTGTGTGTGTTTGTGCATAGGAGTTCTGGTGGCGTAGTGCCTAAGGCATGTGACTGCTAACCAGAAGGCTGGCAGTTCCAACCCACCAGCCACTCCTCGGAAGATTAGGCAATCTACTTCTGTAGTGATAGCTGCCTCAGAAACCCAAGGAGGGGTTGCTATTAGTCGGGTCTGACACCATGGCAGTGAGTTTGGTTTTGGTTTTGGTTTATATATATATGTTTATAAATATTTATTTAAGAAGAAAGCAGCGATAATGTATTCTATACACACATTCATATATACATAAAGACACATGACTGTATCCATGGGATGTTTTTGTGTTTGAAATTTTCACAGTAATAATTGAAAAAAATGATTTCTTGAAACTTACTCATAGTAAGGTTGCAGATGCAGTGCTAAAAAAATGACTTCAAATCTTTAGCATTACTCTATAGTTCTTACTTTGTCTAATTTGTAATGAAAGATACTTTTATGCTGAATTAGGAGCTGATGGTATGTATTCATTTTAAAAAAAAAGATGTCAATAAAATAACCAATCTGCAGATAATGTGAAAAACAATCTTAATGTCTTTACTCACCAGTGTTAGCGTTTTTATCTTCTCCTTGTATTTATCATATTCAGGAGCTCTGGTGGTATAGTGCCTAAGGCATTTGACTGCTGACCAGAAGGCTGGTGGTTCAAACCCACCAGCCACTCCTTGGAAGGAAAGTTGGGCAATCTACTTCTGTAGTGATACTGCCTTGGAAACCCACGGAAGGGTTGCTATGAGTCAGATCTGACTTCAGGCAGTGACTTTGGTTTGGTTTGGTTTATTAGAAGGACATGAGCTTGTGTCTGATGGGCAAACCACAGGTTACTTTCAACCTTTTAGATCTGGCCTGCTTGCTTTAGTCTGCTGCTGATATATTCATGCACTAATTTATAAAGTGGCTATAACACATATATATTGCTATACAGTTGAACTCAGTCAAATTAAAGAACTAAATTAATGTATCATTGAAATCAGCCTAATGTCTTATAGCACATAGTAAGTTTCTATCAGAGTCATAAAAAATGAAATGTTGTTTACTTGAAAAAGATTCAGATGCATCTGGTAGGATATACCAAAATGATTCAAATACCAGTGATAAAACCATAGAATTTCAGTGACAGAAGGAACCTGAGAGAGAATCTGAATTTAGTTTATCTGTTTACATTGCAAGATACAGGGCCATAAAGGTTAAATGTCTTATCCTAATTTATATATACAGGCTGATTTGTTAGAGAGTTGTTCACTGAAACCCAGGACTTGTTTTGTATTCTTTTGAGTGCAGTCCACTTACCTTTTAACACCTGTTCATCTTGCCTTCAGTGATCAGTATGGTATCTCCAAAGAAAAGGTTACTTTGGTGTTTGACCCTTTTAGTGTTAGGTACATAATTTAAAATCCCTTAAACAAGTATAATTATTCCTTTAATTGGTTTACTTTTGTTTATTGTAGCTTAAAACAGAATTTGACAAATTGTTTGAAGATTTAAAAGAAGATGATAAAACTCAAGAAATGGAACCAGCTGAGGTATTGATACCATATTTTGTATTTGAAACTATTTGGAATTTTTAAATATGATGTTAATCTATACATTTTCTGTCATAACATCAAGGTTTTTTTTTTGTTTTGTTTTGCTTTCATGTTCTGTATGTGAAAAGAGAAACGCCTTAACCATATTTCTGTTTATGACATTTTTTGTAGGCTGTTGAAACACCTTTACTTCCACATCAAAAACAAGCTCTAGCTTGGATGGTTTCACGGGAAAACAGTAAAGAACTTCCACCATTCTGGGAACAGCGAAGTGATTTATACTATAACACAATAACAAATTTTTCTGAGAAGGATCGACCAGAAAATGTCCATGGAGGAATTTTAGCTGATGATATGGGCTTGGTAGTTAATTTTTTTCTTCCCCCTGTTTAGGACTAGATTATACTTTCAATGTAGAATGCAGTGTTTTCCTATGATTTTCACTTAAAATAATGCTGAATAATGTGTGTGTGTGTGTGTGTGTATGTTTTGTTTGTTTTTGAGATTTGGTTAAGGTATAGTTAAAATTACTAGGTTTAAAATGTCTTTCTTAATTTCTTTTGCTTTTTCAAATTCAGGGATCTATGAATTTTCCTTAATAAAAGTAAAGATAGGACAGTCTTAGATGAAATTGTGCTTTTATTTTCTAATAAATATATGGAGTATTAAATATGTATTTTTATGATAACTTGCAGGAGGAGGTTTTACATTTTTCAGTCTCAGACATGTTTATACTTTTAAAATTTATTGAGGACCCCAAAGAGCTTTTGTTTTTGTGGGTTATATCTATCAGTATTAAAGAAAAAAAAAATTAAAACATTTATTAACTCTAAAATAACAGTAACAAACCTGTTCTTGTTAACGTAAATAATACATTTTAAATAACATTTAAAAATGAAAAATAACACTGTTTCTAAAACAAAAGCTATTTTAGTGAAAAGAAAGGCTGTCTGTTGTATACTCTGTTCCACTAAAATTCATTGGTGTATCTTGCAATTTGAATGATTATTTTACTCATGCCCAATTTGTAAGATCAGGATTGCTTATTTGGAAACCAGCCACTACTTGGAAGGAAGGTTGGACAATCTACTTCCGTAGTG
>NW_006921653.1:7185210-7186224 GCF_000298275.1 Orycteropus afer afer
AGACATGTTAAAAAAGATGTGTACTTAAGGGTTATTAGTTAATAAAATTAATATGTACTCTATCAAGGACATTCTTAATTGAAACTTGCTTTTTTTTTTTTTTTTAACTGTAAGTCTAAAGTAAAGTAGTTAAGAATCTAATGACAGTTTGGTGTCCCATGCTTTGTTTCATGCTATGGTACCAGCAGTTTTATCTAGTATTGATTTTTATAGCAGGAAGGTAGATGTCAACACAAGTAAGCTATTGGTAGTATTATGAAGAGGAGCCCTGGTGGTACAATGGTTAGTGTTCAGCTGCTAACCAAAAAGTTTGGCAGTTTGAACCCACCAGCTGACAACAGTTCTACCCTGTCCTTCAAGGGTGCTATGAGTTGAAATTGACTCTAATGGTAATGTTTTTTCTTAAAAAAAATTATTTTGATCTCATATAACCCTGAAAGGGTTCTTGGACCATACTTTGAGAATGGCTGCTTTATTCTACTTAAAAATTGCCAGAGATTTATTTCTGTATTGCTAATTATAAACTTTGGTGCTCTGGACACAGTACCTATGGCATTTGACTGCTAACCAAAAGGCTGGTGGTTCAAACCCACCAGCCTTTCATTTCAGTTATAAACTTAGCTGAAGAAAATATGGACAAATTACTTTTTTCTATTTAAGAGAAATACATAAAGAAGTATAGTACCCTTTATGCTTTATTAAGGAGCTCTGGTGGCATAGTGGTTAAAGCATTTGGCTGCTAACCAAAAGGTGGGCAGTTTGAACTTACCAGCTGCTCCGCGGGAGAAAGATGAGGCAGTCTGTCTTGGAAATCTTGTGGGGCAGTTCACTCTGTTCTATAAGTTTGCTGTGAGTCAGAATTGACTCAGTGGTAGTGGGTTTGTGTTGTTTATGTTTTATTGGTAGGTTATATTTTTTTAAGTCTTCATATTATCTTTTAGTCAACTGTAATAAAATGATCATCTCATATATATATTATATATATATATACATATATATATGTATGAGAATTAG
>NW_006921653.1:7187174-7193480 GCF_000298275.1 Orycteropus afer afer
CCTATTTGTGAAATAGCCTACAGCTACAATTTGTTTGTAACTCTGAAATCAATATTCTTGGCACTTTTGCAGTCATTTTCAAACATGTGCAGAGCTGCAAGTAATTTGAGTTGCCTTGTTTCAGCTTTCATACTATAAGCAAGTATCCTTTTCAAGATATATTTATTACCACATTATTTGCATTTTTGTGCTTTTTTGTTGGTAATTTCACTTTTAAAATGGCTCCCCAAATGTAGTGCTGAAGTACTATCTAAGTGTTCTAAGTGCAAGGCTGTGATGTGCCTTATAGAGAAAATAATGTGTGTTAAATAAGCTTCATTCAGATAGAGCTATAATGCTGTTGGCAATGAATCAACGATATATATTAAATAAAGTGTCTTTAAACAGACACACACCAAATAAGATTATGAATCAATTGGTTGATGAAAACGTGCGATCCCAGCTTCATAGGAACCTAGTCCTCTATCTCCCCAAGGAGCAGTAGTTCAGTATTTGGTAATTTAGTGTTTGTGCTGACTTTATAGAATGTAACCACTGTGAATGATGAGAGGTTACTGTATATGTTTATGTATGTCTAAGTTAGTATATTTGTGCAGGATATGTACAAAAATGGTAATAGAGTTAATTATCCTCTAGCGATGGGAATAGGGTGACTTTTCTTTATATTTAACATATATATATAATTAAAGGAGCTCTGGTGGTGTAGTGCCTAAGACATTTGACTGCTAACCAGAAGGCTGGTGGTTCAAACCCATCAGCCACTCCTTGGAAGGAAGACTGAGCAGTCTGCTTCCATAGAGATACTGCCTCAGAAACCCAAGGAGGGGTTGCTGTATGCATATTATATATTTATATTTCTAAGAATTTAAAGTGAATTAATTTCAATAAGAAAGATGTATGTTGTTATCCTTTATTCCCACTTGAAATTCAAAGAGCTTAAAATAGGAAATAACTAAGTAAAAATATGTATGCAAAATTCTTCTTTTCAGACTCTTCTGAATAACTTCTCATTTTTTAGTTTTCAGAGAGGCTGCACATCAGTTTTCTGCCACTACTTACTGAGTTTCTGTTTCACTAATTTCTGCACTTAATGCATTTCCTTCTTTCTACTTTCACTGAGAGTTAAGTCCATTATCTCAGATCCAGTTCTTTATCCTGAATAGCCAACCCTTTGAGTCCTGTTCTTTATACATTTATACATTTTTCCTCTTCAGTTAATTCATCCTTCTTCATTGCTCCAGAATAGGGTAGTAATTTAAGTAGTCTTTAATGTGTAAAATAGCCCTTGCTGGGTGACACAAATGATTAAGCCCTGGGCTGGTAACTGAAAGCCTGATAGTTGGAATCTACCCAGAGGCACCGGGGAAGAAAGCCTGGAACTCTGCTGCCAAAAGATTACAGCCCTTGAAAACCCTATGGAGGGCAGTTCTCCTCTGAAACTCATAGGGTTACCATGAGGTAGGATTGACTCAGTGGCCAACTCATTTGTTGTTTGTTTTATGTAAAGTAAAGCTTATAAAATAAAGCATTTTAAATTTATTTCAAACTGATAGCAGTACCATATAAAAACTATGTGTATTCCTCTAGGAATGTAATGTTAACAGTGAATCTGTGGAACTTGAAGGAAACATTACCAGTGAAAAAGCAGATGGACTAATCAAAGGTAAAATTTAATTTTGAATGTGACCCGATATTTGATTTAGTTTTTTTCACCCTATTGGTTTTGTAGGATAGAAAAATTTTGGATATCTCTTTCTAAAGAATCTCATGAGAATTGTTAGGGAAAGTTTCATCAAAGAGGTCTTATGTTTACATAGGGTGATGGAGCTCCAGTCAGAAAACTGGGAAAGCATTTTTGATTAAGGAAAAAAGCCCATGAAAGAGCAGTGAAAAAATATACGATGTTTTATTCTAGGATCTTAGAGTAGGTTATGGTGTTTATAATATAATGAGTAGGGATCTCTTCATCTGTTGCTAGATAAAGCTAGAAAGATAGGTTAGAGCTAAATTCTGAAGTCAGAAAATAAATGGAAACCGATCTCTATGTTTAGCAGTTATATGCTCTTCACAAAATTAATTCCTGAAGATTGGTTAGAGCAGAGCAAGACTGAAAAATATTTCACAATAAGAATAGTAGATGAAGAATTGTATACTATTACCTTGTTAAGTTTGGGAAAGGAGAGAGTGAATAATAGTTAGAGAGGGAAGTTGAGTTAAGAGTTTTTGTTTTTGATTGTTTTGGTTGTAGGAAATACATCTGTGGTTAGGAAGAGATTGTGGATAAATGGAGAGAATAAAGGATTTGTATGTGGGTGGAAATGTGACTAAGAGAATAGGTAGATAAGTTGAAAGGGGATATCTTTCCTGTGTTACAAGGAAAGGAAGTAAGGTTGAGGGAGATTATAGATAAAGGAGGGGATAAAGACAGGGAAATTGGAAATTTTTGGAAAATAGCACTGGATTTTCTTTTGTGAAGTGAACTAAGCTGGGCTGGGAGTGAAAGTTGGAATCTAGACAAGGGTCATTCTGGTGAGTGGGGAGGCAGGGAGACTGAACAGGAGTAGGTAAAAGTTGCTAAGCCTTGATACTGCTGGAAATTCAGCCAGGGTAGGGATTGGCTATGTGGGACAGACTGGGTCATAAGAAATTGGAGAATTTTTTAGGGAGAAAATACTAGATTAGGAAACAAAGTAGCTGGATGATTTATTGAGAAAACAGGACTTGAAAGGAATAAAGATCTTAGGAAAGTTGAATAACTACTGAGTTGGAAAACCAGGTTATTAAGAGGAATACTGCTAGTCTAAGACAATTTATTTATACTCTGTATGATATTTGTCTTTTTCTTTGAAATAGAAGGATCTAGATGTAGCACAGAACCCAGTATTTCAGATGTCCAGGAAAAGAATAAATACCCCATGTCAGAGTTTTCTAGCCCCCGCCCCAAAAGGTAAACTGTATTATGATTTGGTATGTAATATGTTTATTTTAACTCAAGTTTTCTTATTTATACATAGAAGAGAAAAACAGCCGTCATACCTTAGTTACATTGTTCTTTCAAATACATTTTTGTTTTTATTATTATTTGAAACTGCCAAAATCACCTCTCATCTAGAGCTCATATCTTACAAGTCTGAACTGACCATAAACCTGGATAACAGCATTGCTTGGTAGAAAAGATCAAATTGCAGGCCATGAAAATAACAATGAGGATATGGAAAAACTAAAACAATAGCCAACACACATAGTAATTACATACCTGTTTATTTGACATATATTAACACATTTTGTCCTGTGAGGTAGATTATATTTTTATACCCATTTTCCAAATGAGGACACTGAAACAGAGGAATATTAGGTGACTTGCATAAAGTCACATGGTTAACAAGTGGTGGAATAGGGATTTGATTCTAGGTAGTCTTAACTCTGGAGTTCATTGTTCTTAGCTACTTAACCACTGTGCTAAACTGTTTCCACATAAAAGTTTTCATTGTGAAAATGATATTTATACCTTTTGGCTGCTTTTTGCATTATACTGTAAATGTTTTCTTTGCTAAGAGCCTTTTGTTTGTTATTGATCTAGTCTTATATAAATATTCTGATTACCAAATATTGAACTCAGTATTAAAATGATTACCTTTTTAGAATGATTTAATTCTTCCAACTTTAGGATGATCTAATTCTTCCCATTTATTTTAATAATTGTGGTATTATAGTTTGTATACTAAATGAAAGCAGATTACTTTTTAGCATATTTGACTTTGCTTTCTCAAATACAAGGCTCCCATTAAATTAAAAATATATATAATTAGGGGCAAGACAAAATCATTTTTACTGCATTTATTAAAGTTATGTTTTTATATCCCCTTGTGCTGTGGGTTGGTAAAAAAATGTTTTTGTGTGTACTTCATTTTAGGAGAAAAACTGTTGACAAGTATATCGAAAGCAGTGATTCAGAAGAATTTGAAACAAATGAATTACCACAGAAAACAAAAGGTAATATGAAATGGAATTTGATTTGATCCTGTGTTCTATATTCTAATCTCCTAGTGTGACTCATTTTATGTTTACTTTGGTTTTATCTTTTAGGCAAACTGAAAAATGTAAAGTCAGAGGCTAAAAACAGGGGAAAAGGTATGTTTATATATTTTCTAAATACTTGTAATTTGCATTTGCAAACTAGTAAGTAAAACTTCATTGATTTGTATCTTTCTAGCTTTGAGTTCTTTAGTAATGGATCTTAAACTTGGATCATCTCTATATTTGAACTCTTCATGGAATGAGCCTTATCAAGGGTATTAATTAAATGAATGAAACCAACTGAGTAAATGGTTTCAATTAAATTCTAAGGAATAATATTTAAACCAACTTCAAGTGAAATAAAAAATGTTCTACTATGTAGAAAATGACTTTACTAAACCTTATTTGTATATGTATGCACAGTAATTACAAAAGTAGGTTGAGTGCTTGCTTCTGCAGCACATATACTAAAATTGGAACGATGCAGAGAAGAAAAGTAGGTTGAGAGTGCACTCTTGGTATACTATTATTATTAATGCGTAGTATCATACAGATGTGAAAGTAATCAGTGAGTATCCCCCCCCGTTTTTAAAACACATCATTTCTTGAATTTAGATATTTCCTTATGTGGTCCTAATTAGTTGAGAAATTGTATTGACTTTGGAACATGACTGTTCACAACTGACTTTAGTAGTATATCAGATGGTATTTCATTGCTATTCATAGGTTTTCACTAGCCAGTTTTTCAGAAGTGGATGACCCCATCCTTCCCAGTCTGTCTTAGTCTGAAACCTGTCCACCAGGGGTGACCCTGCTGGTATTTGAAATACCAGTTGCATAGCTTCTAGCCTCACAGCAACATGCTAGCCACCAGAGTATGACAGACTGACAGATGAGTGGTAGCCACAATACTCAGCCATGGATCCACACTCAATACCCATGGAAGTACAGTCAAGAAATCAGGTGTTGTACTACACTGGGCACATCTGCTGCAAAAGATCTTTTGAAGTGTTAAGGAGCAAAGATGTCACTTTGAAGGCTAGTGTACGTCTAATGCAAGCCGTGGTATTTTCATTCACCTTATGCATGTGAAAACTGAACAATGAATAAGGAAGACTGAAGAAGAGCTGATGCCTTTGAGTTGTGGTGTTGGCTAAGAATACTGAAAATACAATGGACTACCAGAAGAACAAACAAATCAGTCCTAGAAGAAGTGCGGGCAGGATCCTTTTTGGAAGTGAGAGTGGCCAGACTTCGTCTCACCTACTTTAATTATGTTGTCAGAAGGGACCATTCCCTAGAGAAGGATATCATGCTTGGTAAAGTAGAGGGTTAGTGAAAAAAGAGAAGACCCGCAATGAAGTGGATTGACACAGTGCCTGCAATGATGGGCTTCAGCACAGCAAGGATTGTGAGAATGGCACAGGACTGGGCAGTGTTTTTTGTTCTCTTGTACATAGAGGTCACTATGAGTCAGAGCTGACTCAATGGCACCTAACAACAACAACTGACTTTAGGCAGCCTCATCATCAAAAACCATAAATCTATGTCTTGAAAAGTCTTCCTCCTAGGAGCGTATGTTCATACTTTAAGAAGCCCTGGTGGCACAGTGGTTTATTGCTTGACTGCTAACTGAAAGGTTGGTGGTTTGAACCCACCCAGTGCCTCTGAGAGAAAAGATCTGGTGATCTGCAACCATAAAAATTCGAGCCTAGGAAACCCTGTGGGGCAGTTCTGCTCTGTTACGTTGGGTCCTTGTGGCTTGAAATTGACTACAACACCTAACAACAACAACAGCACTTCCTTTCACTTCTCTTTCTCAAAGAGAAGATAGCAGTCTTACTATGAATCACATATATCATTTTTCTGAATTGGAGATAAATGTTTGTCATCAGAAGTAGCAACTCTAGTTACTATGTATTTTTATTTAATATCATAAGTTCTTATCATAGAGAATGTAAAAGAGATTCTCTTATCCTTAGAAAATATGTGTAACTAAGCATGGGAGAACATTTGTTTCATATCAATAATTCTGTGGTTTTCTTCAGTAGGATCTTCCAAGCTCAAAGAGGATCCAGAGTTCATGTGTGCACTTACTTCACCTACCACTACAACAAAAAAGAAAATGTTGAAAAAGGGTAGTAAGTCTGCTGATTTTCTAGCTTGTGGCTACTTTTCCTATTTTTAATTTAAGAAATTCAAATTATATAAAAGTAAGAAAACCACATTACCAGAAGAGGGCACTCTTAACTTACTATATATGTCGTTGTTGTTGTTTGCCGTCAAGTC
>NW_006921653.1:7194545-7195789 GCF_000298275.1 Orycteropus afer afer
GTTTGGCCTGGTGGTAGGTAGTGATTTGTTAAATAAAATATAAAAAGTCACATCGGAAAAAGGAGAGTCAGGAATAGGAGGAGGAAATGGAGTGTGTGGTTAATTGTTTCCATGAACAACTGCATCCCTTCCCATTAAACGAGAAGAATAGCTCCCATTACTGATGATTTTGATCAGCGAGTCTGTAGAAGAATCCTGATCACAAGGGGTAAGTGCAGAACAGAATTTTAAATTCTCATAGAATGCAGATTTTCTAGATCTATGGAGGCTGGATGAATCCCTGAAACTATTGCCTTGAGTTAATTTTTAAGCCTTAAACCTAAAATATCCCCTATTGTGGTTAGGTGCTGCCAAGTCAGTTGGGACTAATTGTGACTGTTCTGGTTACCTAGTGTCCCTCTGATAGGAATATACCACCAGTGGGATGGCTTGAACAAACAGAAGTTTATTCTCTGACAGTTTGGAGGCTTTAAGTCCCAGTTCAGAATGCCAGGCCCTAGGAGCTAGGTGAAAGCCCTTCAGCCTTGGCTTCAGCTCTGCCTCCTGCTCCTGGCCCACTGGAGTTAAAGGCTTTTCTTCACTCAGACAGCTGCTGGCTACTGAGGCTGACAAGCCCAAGGTTGACAAGTAAAAAGGCACAGTCCCCTGCCAAACCACATGGTAGGCCATTAATGTAAGTCCATTGAAAGTCCCAAGGTCAGCAGAGCATGGCAGGCTGCTGAACAATGACACGGCTACATGCAGGGTTCAAGCATGCCATAAGCTAAGAGACCATACCCAAAGCTGTTTCTTATATATGGGAAATAGACCACATAACCAAAGCAGCTACTCAGCTGCTCCAATAGATTCCACCATGGAGTTAATTACCAAGCTCACCATGGACAATAACTACATTCAGCTGTCGAGCCACTCAACCAGGCCCAGCCAAGTTGACACACAAACTTAACCACGACAGTGTCACTGGGTACAATAGAACAAAACACTGTCTGGTCTTTGCCATCCTCATAATCATTGCTATGCTTGAGCCCATCATTGCAGCCACTGTGTCAGTCCTTCTCATTGAGGGTATTACCCCTTTTTTGCTGACCCTCTATTGCCTGAGGCATCTGACTGCTAAACAGAAGGCTGGTGGTTCAAACCCACCAGCCACTCCTCGGAAGGGAGACTGGGCAGTCTACTTCCGTAGAGATAATGCCTCAGAAACCCAAGGAGGGGTTGCTAAGAGGCAGAATGATTTGATGGCA
>NW_006921653.1:7196879-7198688 GCF_000298275.1 Orycteropus afer afer
GAAGGAAGATGGGGCAATAGTGATACTGCCTTAGAAACCCAAGGAGGAGTTGCTATGAGTCGGGTCCAACTTGATGGCACATAACAACAACAACAAGAAGTAGCAGCACAACTAGATTAATAAAATGGAAATAATGTATGTTTAGTAGAATTAAATCTAATGGAGAACCAGTGGAGGAAAAAAAAAAGTAAAGTGATAGGTTTGGAAAAGATATTTTCAATAAGTATAACTGACAGGATTAGTTATTGAGAATATGTGGGGGAAAAAAAACCCTACAAATCAATTAGAAAAATAGAGCCCAGTTGAAGAATAGTTAAAGAATGCAGATGTGCTGTTTAGGGAAAGAAAACCCAAATAACCAATAAACGTAGGAAAGGATTAATCATTAAGGATGTATAAATTATGGAGCAGTGGGATATCATCTTACACATTCTCTTTCCAAAAATTTAAAAATCTGACAGTACCAAATATTGGCAAGGTTGTGGAGCAACAGAAACTCTTATGCACTACAGATGGGAATGTCAATTACCATAAACAGCAAGTAGGCAAAAATATAATGAAGACACACACCTAGAACCCTATATTGATATGTACAAGAACATATGAGCAAAAATGACTTTCATTGGAGCATCGTCTTAATGAAGTATTAGAAATAATGTAAATCCATCCCAATAGGGGAATGGAAACTAAATTATGGTCTGCTTATGCAGTACAGTGTAACATATCTGTTAAATTGAATACTCTGGAACTACAAATATTAATAAGCATAATTTCAAATATATAGCATTTGAGTGAGTTGAATGATAGAAAATTAGTACGATACTATATAATGTATTATGTTCCAGCTTTGGAGAGTCAGAAGAGGTAGGGCAGGCTGGGAAGTGGGAGCAGAGCTGTTTGGAACAGCTAAGAGAGACGAACTTGTCTGTCAGATTGTTGTACTATGGTAGCTTGCATGTTGTGAGGCTGGAGGCTATGCCACCGGTGTTTCAAATGCCAACAGAGTTACCCATGGTGGACAGGTATCAGCGGAGCTTCCAGACTAAGACAGACTTGGAAGAAGGAAGAGGCTATCTACTTCTCAAAGAATTGCCTGGTGAGAAACCTTTTGAATAGCAGTGAAGCACTGTCTGATATATTACTGAAAAAATTTGTGAATAGCCCTGAAACATTGTCTGATATAGTGCTGGAAGATGAGCCCCTCAGGTCAGAAGGCACTCAAGATACGACTGGGAAAGAGCTGGCTCTGAGTAAAGCTTTTGGGACCTCTGTGTGCTGATGTGGCATAAATCAAGATGAGAAGAAACAGCTGCAAACATCCATTAATAATTGGAACATGGAATGTATCAAGTTTGAATCTAGAAAAATTGGGGAGTTGTCAAAAATGAAATGGAATGCATAAAGGTCAATATTTTAGGCATTAGTGAGCTGAAATGGACTGGTTTTGGCCATTTTAAATCAGACAACCATATGATCTAATATGCTGGGAATGACAAATAGGAATGGTATGACATTTATCATCACAAAGAATGTTTCAAGATCTATCCTGAAGTACAGTACTGTTAGTGATAGGATAATATCCATATGCCTGCAAGGAAGACCTGTTAATACTACTATTATTCAAATGTACGCACCAACCACCAAAACCAAAGATGAGGAATTTGAAGTTTTCTACCAACTTCTGCAATCTGAAATTGACTGAACATGCAATCAAGATGTGTTGATTGTCACTGGTGATTGGGATGCAAAAGTTGGAAACAAAGAAGAATCACTGGCAGTTGGAAAATAGGGGCTTGGTGATAGAAATAA
>NW_006921653.1:7199963-7202815 GCF_000298275.1 Orycteropus afer afer
TTTAAAATCAGGAAGGGAGTGCATCAAGGTTGTATCCTTTTACAATATTTATTCGATTTGTATGGTTAGCAAATAATCCGAGAAGCTGGACTATACGAAGAAGAATGTTACATCAAGATTGGAGGAAGACTCATTAACAACCTGTGATACTCAGATGACACAATTTTCCTTGCTGAAAGTGAGGATGACTTTAAGCACTTGCTAATGAAGTTTGCAGGCTATTACACCTCAATATAGAGAAAACAAAAATCCTCACAAGTGAACCAATAGCAGCATCACGATAAATGGGGAAAAGATTGGAGTTGTCAAAGACTTCATATTACTTGGTTCTACAGTCAACACCAATGGAAGCACCAGTCCAGACATCAGATGATGTATTCCATTGGGCAAATCTGCTGCAAAAGACTTCTTTCAAGTGATGAAGAGCAAAGATGTCTTCTTGAAGACTAAGGTGAGCCTGACAGAAGCCGTGGTATTTCCAATCACCTCATGTGCATGTGAGAGCTGGACAATGAATAAGGAAGACCGAAGAAGAGTTGATGCTTTTGAGTTACAGTGTTGGCGGAGAATACTGAAAGTATCATGGATTGCCAGAAGAATGAACAAATCTGCCCTGGAAGAAGTGTAGCCAGAATGCTCCTTGGAAATGAGAATGGCCAGACTTTATCTCACCTACTTTGGTCATGTTGTCAGAAGAGACCATTCCCTGGAGAAGGATGTCATGCTTGGTAAAGTGGAGGGTCAGTGGAAAAGGGGAAGGCCCTCAATGAGATAGACTGACACAGTGGCTGCTATGGTTGGCTCAGGCTTAACAGGGATCATGGGCTGGCACAGGACCAGGCAATGTTTCATTCTGCTGTGCATTTGGTGTTATGAGTCAGAGATGATTTGATGGCATATAACAACAATATAATGTACTTTTAAAAACCTTAAAATGTGTAGTTGTGTGTGGGTGCAGTAGACATGTAGTGTATCTATAAAAACATGCTGTGGAAGGGTATACATATTCAATTTGGTGATTGTATTGGGAAGGAGCGTATTTTGATCAAGGAAGTATGCAAAAGGGACTTTTCACTATAGGGAGTTAAAAATACTCACTTTGTATGAGTGGTAATAATACATGGATGTTCCTGTAGTGTTCTCCAGTGTTTGAAATAATACAAATTAAAAATGTGTGCATTTTTATACATAATGTGTTTCCAGAAAAGTTGTAGCACATTTTTCATTGATTTTACTTATAGTTTTAATAACAATTTTCCTTCTGTCTCTTCTACTTTGAGCTGATAAGGGAGATAGCATTAACTATGAACATTTTAGGCTATAGAAAAAGCAAATGGACTATGGAGGTGGGGGTGTGGTGGTAGAGTACTATGGCTTCAAGTTACAGTTAATCTCTATGCTCAAGTCCCCTCATGATAGTCAGGAATGGTTATTTTACAGAAATTCTAACCTAACCAGGATGGATATAAAAGAGCTCTGAACTTAAGCTGCTAGTTAATTAAGCCTGATTCACTGTTGAGGAAAAGAAACCTCATTTTGGAACTTGAAGAGTCTTGTATACTGTCTACTAGAGTTTCATGTGTGTAGCCATTTGGTGTGATTTGAACAAATCTGAGGAATTTAGTTATCTACTGTGAAAATAAAGCTAATAGATTGAGAGAAAAATAGCATAATCACAGTGTCGTATTTTATGAAGGTGTCTGTATATTAATATATACATCTAACGGAGCTCTGGTATTGTAGTGCCTAAGGTACTTGACTGCTAACCAGAAGGCTGACGGTTCAAACCCACCAGCCACTCCTTGGAAGGAAAGTTGGGCAATCTACTTCCTTAGTGATACTGCCTCAGAAATCCAAGGAGGGGTCGCTATGAGTCGGGTCCAACTCGAGGGCACATAACAACAACAACAACAACGTTAGTATTAGAGTCCATGTTAAGCAGCAATTAACATTTCATTAGAAATTTGTATGTCACTATATTTTCATAAACTGAAAGGTACTACTGGATGAAGATCTAGAAAGAAACTGTTTAGCTGATGAGAGTTGAAAATAAGAAATAAGAATTTTCAAACTTGTAACAAGTATTTGTTGAAGGGTTGCTCTGTCCAATCACTTCAGGATACTTGCTTGGCTTACTCTCTTTTAGGTTTCTGATCAGTTGTCATTTTCTCAGACTTCATAGCAACCCTCTCTTCACTCCTACTCATAATTTGTACACTCATGTCACAATTGTTTCTTTCTAGTATTTACCACTCTGACATTGTGATATAGAAATTTAATTTATAGTCTGCCTTCCATATTTAAATGTAGTGTAGGTAAATGTATGCACTCTTGCTTGATTCATAAAAGTATCCCCAGCCCCTGCTATGGTTTTTGTTAGATTATTGAGCTTAATAAGTTGTTGAATTATTGAATGAATAAAATGTTGAAGTATGTACTACATTGTTAAAATTTTCTAAAAATTGCAGCGAGAGTCAACTATTGTTGTTGTTTGCCGTCGAGTTGGACCCGACTCATAGCGACCCCTCCTTGTATCTCAAGATGTATTATATTTTCCTTTTTAGAGTTTTTTAGAGAGACGAGTGGAACATAGTGTTAGTAATACTTTAGCATTTGATTTATGTGTTTGTTAAAATCAGGGGAAACATGCATCCCTGGGCTAGCCTTTATTTTTGTTCTTTTAGAATAAATAATTTCTGGACACTAGTCAGATTTCTAATGTAATCGTGGTTGGTAAGATGGTGCTACAAAGCATTTAAATGTTATGCACATTGGTTTCAGTACTCTGCTAGAGAGATTTCTGTTACTGCCCACTGCCTGTGCCCCTCAGCCCCCAGCATCAGAGCAGTTCT
>NW_006921653.1:7203815-7205232 GCF_000298275.1 Orycteropus afer afer
TAGTCAGGACTTCAGTCATAGGAAGTTTTGACTCTGGGGAGGATCTAATTCTAAGTTCAGTCATGTGGCTGTTAGCAGACCTCAGTTCCTTGCTGCCTATAGGCCCAAGCCCAGAGGTACTCATTGTATGTATCATTCCGTAAGCTGCCTCAGTGTCCTCCAACAGAACAGCTGGCTTCCACCAGAGCAGTGTTCAGAGAAAGAGAGTTCAAGATGGAAATTGCAGTCTTTTATGACTTAATCTCAGAAGTAACAATACTATCATTTCAGTGATATCCTACTGATTACCTAGACCAACCATGGTAGGGGGCTACCCAGGATTGTGAGTACCAGGAAGGTGCAGATCCTTGTAGTCCATCGTGGAAACTGTTCACACACTTCAGAAAACTGCATAAAACAAATGTTCACCTTAATCTCCGTGTTAGGAGATAGAATCTTGAGAAACACTCCATAATTTCTCCTTATCCTTCATCTTAGTCACAGTGTCTACTTTTCCCCATAAATAATCACTATTTAGATTCTCAGTTATTTAAAGTGGCAAGGTCAGTCCAATCCCTATTACTTCATTGTAGCTGGAAACAGAAGTCCATCCACTTAATTTTAATTTTTTCTAATTTCTCATTTCATCAAGGCACATTAGTGTCATCTTATTAACCTCATGTATATTTCACAAAAAAACAAACTTATGGCTAAGTTAATGATTGGTTGATCCTTTTCAGGAGCATCTGCAGTGGAGGATTCAAAGAAAACTGATCTTGAAGAGAAACCAAGAACAACATTGATCATCTGTCCACTTTCTGTTTTAAGTAACTGGATTGTAAGTCTTTTAAAACCCTTTAAAAATCTGATAATGATTTCTATATTTCTTATAAGATATAGAAAGTATTCTGTAAGAATTATTCATAGCATGATTGGTCAGCATATTACATCTAAGTTCAAATAATAGCTGAATTGGGGTAATAGTTACTGAATTGAGGTAGTTTTTCTTAAAAAATTTATTCTAGAGAGTGTAAAAGCTTTATTAATCGGTATTATAAGATTTGTTTTGTATTTCTGCCTCTGCCAAGTAGGAAAGGGGGTGCTGGGAAAGAAGCGAGGCAGTACGGCGGGTTTGGAGTGGCCTGAGGTGGGTGAGAAGGAAGTGAGGCGGTGTGGTGGGTTTGAGGGGCACTGGGAAGTAAGTGGGGGTGGCGCAACGGGTTTGGAGTGGCCTGAGAGGGGCCAGGAATGAAGCGAGATGCAGTGGTGGGTTTGGAGCGGCCTTAGGGGGACTGAGAAGGAAGTGAGCCAGGGCAGCGGGTTTGCACAAGCTGAGAGAGACCAGGAAGTGAGCAGAAGGGCTTGGAACAGCTAAGGGAGATGAACTTGTCTGTCTGTTTGTGTGTCTTACTATAGTGGTTGCTAAGACAACTCAGAA
>NW_006921653.1:7210827-7211835 GCF_000298275.1 Orycteropus afer afer
GACTGTGAAAGAGCTGCCTCATCAGAGTAGAACTATGGGCTCAGGTATAGCAAATATCATGAGGCTGGCACAGGACTGGGCAGTGTTTCCTTGTGGTGTACATAGGGTCGCAGAGACAACTCGAGGGCACTTAACAACAACAGCAACAAGTAGGAAAGGTATATAGTTTAAGAGTTTAGTGTATTTACAAACTGAGTCTTGAATATCCTTTTCTAAGAACTCCATTAACAATAACTATTATTTTTCATAATAATGTTGTAGGTGCTGTTGAGTCAGTTCTGACTCAGTGACTCTGTTTGACGGAGTGAAATGCTGCCTGTTCCTTCTCCATCCTCACATTTGCTGCTGTCTTTGAGCCCATTGTTGCAGCCACTGTGAGCTAATTTTTTTTCCTGAGCCCTTTTAATAGATTCTCTGAGTTAATCCTTCTAAGTAGTATCTCATTTTATAGGTGACTAAATTGAAGCACAGAGATTAAGTAATTTACCAAGCTCATCTAGCTAGTAAATAATGGAACTCAGATATATTCTCCAGCATTCTGAGCCTAATTTTTAAAAATTTAAGAAAATTTTGTCCCTCTTCCTGCAATGTTTTGTTTTTCTTCTAAAACATTTTGTTGCAGTAGAGCCTCTTTATTTGTTATGTTTAAGGAATAACTTTGTTCTGTGTTCTGCCCAGTTTGATTTTCAAGCTGCATCTTATAATGAATTAATGACTGTTGGAAACACTATGAACATGAAAACCACTGGATATGAACTTTAATTCTTGACGCTTCCCAGCTTACCTGTATCTCTACTGGCCTTAAAGCCCTCTTATCTCAAACAGGTCCTACTCTTTGTCAGACCCATAATTTAGGCTATGTTGGAAACTTTTTCTTCTCACCTTTGCTTACTACTTGTTATTTTTTCCTTGACTTAATTATTCAGTCTCTACCACTGGCTTTGTTATGAAATGTATTCTGGTCTCTTTTTTTTAAAGTACTTTTTCTTATAAGTTTTTACTTTAATA
>NW_006921653.1:7213020-7215975 GCF_000298275.1 Orycteropus afer afer
GCCTGGCACTTTGAACTTGGACTTAAAGCCTCCAAACTGTAAGAGAATAAACTCCTGTTTGTTAAGGCCATTCCATTTGTGGTATATTCTTGTCAGAGCAGCACTAGGTAACCAAAACAGTATCTATAGTCTATAGTTCTTTCTCCAGAAAAATTATTTTTTTCTATTCCAAGTCTAACTATTCCACAAATAAACTCTTTCATTTTAAGGCAACCCATTGATTAAGATTTTTCTCATATAACTGTTAGATTCTTTCTTGTTCAGATTTCTTTGAAAAATTCTCTACATTTTCATTTTTACTCTTTCATGTTCCAGTCTTTGCTCAGACCACAGCAGTGTGGGTTTTGCTCCTACCCTCCACAGAAATTTTGCAAAGGCCTTCGGTGACCTCACTGTTGCAAGTCCAAGGAGCTCCCCTTTTCTTTTACTATGTATTGAGTTTGTTTCTCTTTTATTACTGTTTTTGTTATGTCCTTTTTTAATAAACCATCTCTAAACCTTTTGGAAAGAGGTTGATTGAATATAAATTATAAGTTAAAAATCTGCTTTGTTTTTCTTCGTGAGATTTTGACATTGTTTAGTCCGCAGGCCATAACTGTTCTGTTTGCTACCCAAACTTTCTGACTGCTGTGGCTTAGCCTCCTCTTTCTCCTTTGGTTCCTATTATACCTGCCTTTTTACTTCTTAAGGCATGGTATTTAAAAAGAAGACATTTCTCAATTTATTCATCAAGATGATAAAATTATCAAAAGTTTGCCACATTTGTTTCATCCTCTCCTTTTTTTCTTTGCTGGAATATTTTAAATTATATCCCAGACATCATATCATTTCTCCCAATGAATGGATAAGTCTGTTCTTTTAATTACTGGTATTCCATAGACTCTGTCCCTTACCATTTCTCATTGTACATGTTCTTTGGGAATTTTATTAACTCCTGTGGGTTCACATGCTTTCTGTTTATGACTTTAAAATTCATATTGTCTATCTAGACCTTTCACATATACTATAGCCCAAAATTTATATTTTCCTAATAGGCTTCTCTAGTCTGATATTCTGTGGTGACCCAAATTTTCACATGTTTAAAATAATAATAATTCTTTCTCACCTGTTTTTCTCTTTATTTTTAAATTTCTCTATCATTTGAAATATCAGAGGCTTCCTTGCCTTCACCATTTTCTTCATATCCCATGGTAGTCTCCAAGTCCTATCAGTCCCTCCTTTTGGTACCATTCTTTCACATCTGTGCTTTCCTTCTGTTCCTCTGAAGCCCTTATGGTTTAGGGGCTTCATCATCTTTCACCTAATACTTTCCCAGCTCTTTCTGTTTGGTGTATTTTTCCTCTAATATAATCATATATCTTTCTGCACAAAATCTCTCGGATCTATTGATTTCATGGTATAAACATAAAACTTTAAGAATTGATCCTATCCTCAAGGCGGGCAACTTCCAAGTCATTTTTTTTTTTAAGCTCTGCCCTGATCCCTGGCAATTGGAACCTCAATAAATGAATGAGAATTATATATTATTATATAATGTTATATTATTATATTAATATTAATACCTATATTAATAGTGTGCTTGAATCTGCCTGCATCCTTGAAAATGTTGATTGCTGTTCTTTTACTGTTTAACTTTGATATTGGTAAGTCAACTGAGTAATTGGGATCATTAAAAATCCCTTTTACTAAAACATTGAAATTTTTTTTTTTACAGTAATTACTGTTCCTAAGAAGCTTTGTTGTTTTATCCTCCTAATAGTGAAGTGGCTGCTCATTGATAGGGCCTGGCAAAACTTATGTGATATGTTACTGTTATTGTGTGTATGTCAGGTTTTCTAGCAGTATAATAATTACTATGGTATCAACACCATCATTTTTATTATATTAATTTAGATTGAAAGAAATGTGATCTTATGTAATTTTAGTACATTGATTTGTGACAGTATTATCTTCTTATGTTGTTGTTGTGTGTTGTTGAGTCCATTCTGACTCATAGCAACCTTATGGGACAGAGTAGACTGCCTCATAGGGTTTCCTAAACTGTAGTTTTTACAGGAACAGATTGCCATGTCTTTTTTCCTGCAGGGCAGCTGGTGAATTTCAAACACCAACCATTCTTCAGTTGAGTGCTTAACCATTGTGCCACCAGGGCTCCTCTTCTTGTAGCATGTAATTAAGTCTGACACTAATCATCTTAATATTGAAAATATTTAACTTTTTTTTTAGGACCAGTTTGGACAACATATAAAATCAGACGTGCACTTGAATTTTTATGTTTATTATGGTCCTGATCGTATTAGAGACCCCACTTTGCTTTCAAAACAGGATATTGTTTTGACCACATACAATATTTTAACTCATGATTATGGGGTAAGTATACTGTGCTCAGAGATTTCAATGATTGATTTTAAAAATATGTTACAGATCTAAAGTGTTCTTAAACTCAGACTTTAGACTATGTTTTCTTTTTCCCTCTTTTTAGATGGTTAGGAATCTATAGAAAATTAATAGGAAAGATTGAACATTTTATAAAAATACTACTTTAAATTCTCACAACTAAGTATAGTTAGCAATTTGTAAATGAATTCTATGATGTTTTTCAGTATTCTGAGAAATTGTTTTCTCTTACAGTGATTTAATTAAATGGTATCTTTGTGGAAATCAACTTTTGTTTAGCTTTAATTTATAAGTTTCCAAGTTCTTCTAGGACTTTAATTATTCTTCACCTAAAATTCTAGTTAAGTTAAAATAGTTTTCAAAATACTTTATTGCTAATTCAGTCTTCTGGTAAGGACATTACCTTTTATATAAAAGAAAGTCATGTTCTTATATTAAAATAATTTCTATAACTGAAAATTTTTACATCATCACTATGTGTTAACATTGAGATGTTTCAACAAACTGATACAGTGCTGGAAGTGCTTACTCATTTATGCAAAGAAATTTGGAAGACAA
>NW_006921653.1:7217135-7218299 GCF_000298275.1 Orycteropus afer afer
CCAGTCCCTAGAGAAGGCTATCATGCTGGGTAAAGTAGTGAAAAAGAGAAAGCCCCTCAACAAGATGGGTTGACAGTGGTGATAGTGATGGGCTTAAGTATAGCAAGGATTGTGAGGATGGGACAGGACTGGGTAGTATTTCATTCTGCTGTACATAAGGTTGCTGTGAGTTGGAGCTGACTCAATGGCACCTATCAACAACAAGAGTGTGTTAATCTGGGGCAGTTTAGCAGAGCTGCCTGGAGTTGAATGCTAGCTCTGCCACTTTCTATCTGTGGTATTTTGGGCAACTTATTTAATGCTGTGGTACATTAAGTAGGCCAAATTTCCAAATCTTAAAGACAGGGACAATAATATTACCGTTTTCATAAGTTTGTTGTGAACATTTAAAGATTTAATTAATATGTATATCTGATGTATGTGTATATGTGTATGGCTGGCACATGGAAAGTACTATCAAAATGTTTGTTGATATTAAAGTTTAATAACTTGTTTTTTAGCAAAGTACACTTTGTGCTATTTTACTTTTCTGTGTTTTTAATTCATTTGTATCAAATACTTATTTTAGACTAAAGGAGATAGTCCATTACATAGCATAAGATGGCTTAGAGTCATCCTGGATGAAGGACATGCCATACGAAATCCAAATGCTCAGCAGACAAAAGCTGTACTTGATTTAGAAGCAGAAAGAAGATGGGTATTGACAGGTAATCATAGCATTAATCTTTTTTTTTTTTAATTAATATTCATTCTCCAAATTGTTTTTTAAAGTTAATAGGATAGTTTTATAAGTTTCAAGTGAAGATTAACTCTGTCCCAAAATGTGTCATATAGTTTAACAAAAAGTTTTCATCTGTTCTTCCTAACTGACGATGATACAACAGCCATTAAATTTATGGCACAGTTAATAGAATTATTCTTGCACCTTGGAGATTCAGCTGACATTCTTAATTCTCTAATCAGAATTTTGATTTACCTGCTACTTATTTCAGAGCCCGTTCGCTACTCATGACAGCTTTCCTAGAAGGTGAGAAAGAATATAAACTCAAACTCATTTTTCTTCTTAGTACTATTGCTGTTTTGAAAACCAAATAAATAAATGGACTTGATAAAAAGAGGTTGAGTTTACTGGGTAAAATTAGACTTTCAGTCTATGAGTCTTTT
>NW_006921653.1:7222764-7223651 GCF_000298275.1 Orycteropus afer afer
AGAGATAAAGACACAGAAAGATTTAGATTGTCCAAGCAAAATGATACTGCCTTCAAGTAAAAGATAACTTAATGGAATGCTTAGTGGAAGAAGTGACTTGTACTAGGTCTTAAAGAGTATTTAAGATTTTGATAGATATTGATATGTGATAAATGAGATACAAGGAGATATAATGGATTTTTCTTGTATTATTTCCAGGAGGGAGAATTACATAATGATACTAAAAATAAATAATAGAGTAGTACTTTATAGTATAAAGTATCCATATTTAGAGCTAGCCTCAGTTGTCCAGTGAAATAGGTTGGAATTTTTATCTGTCTTCATTGTCTGATTTAGAAAACTGGTAGCAGAATTGGGCCTAGGATTTTTATTTTCATGCTCAGGAGAGTTCACAAAGATGAGCCACGTTTGGGGAATAGTGAATGGACTAGGGTGGCTGCAGTATAGGTACATTTTGTGTGGGAGAGAAGAGTGGAAAGGTAGATTTTAACCAAATTATGATGGGCCTGGAAAGTTAGCTAGGGAATTTGTATCTTACTTAAGAGTTTTGAAGGATTCTGAGCCAGGGAATGTTACTATCTGTGTTGGGTTTTAGAAGAATAAAACTGACAGCCATATCAGGGAGGATTTTTACCTCTTTGAGCTCTGGGGACACAGTGGTTAATGTATTTGGCTGCTAACCAGAAGATTGGTAGTTCGAACCCAGTAGCTGTTCCTTAGGAGAAAGATGAGGCAGTCTGCTTTCGTAAAGAATTAGGCACTGCCGTCAAGTCAGATCCAACTCATAACGATCCCTTCTTGAGTTTCCAAGGCAGTATCAGTACAGAAATAGATTGCCTAACCTTCCTTCCAAGTAGTGGCTGGTGGGTTTGAACTGCCAGCCTTCT
>NW_006921653.1:7225376-7225902 GCF_000298275.1 Orycteropus afer afer
GAGTGAAACCTGACTCATAGTGACCCCTTCTTGGGTTTCTGAGGCTGTATTGCTACAGAAGTAAATTGCCCAATCTTCCATCTGAGGAGCGGATGGTGGGTTAGAACCACCAGCCTTCTGGTTAGCAGTCAAATGCCTTAGGCACTATGCTACCAGAGCTCCTTTCAGAGTGACAGCGTTGGATAAAATTTGTAGAGAAATTAGTCACTAATACTTTCTAACAGCAATGAAGATCTGAGAATAGGGGCTGATGAATAGATTGAAAAGGACTGGGGTTGGTAGAAGATGAGGAATTCAATAGCCCAAGTAATAGCATGTTCAGTGTGAATAACCCTAGGGAAAAGAGGCAAATATAGGCAGGACAAGACTGAGAAAATAGGAGTTCAAAACATAAGAGCTTCCTTCAGTGAGGTCCTAAGCAGATTTGGTATGAATCAGGGAGATTGGGGAAGATGGTTCTAATCAAGAGGTTTCAGAGTTCAGAATCTTGCAGTTGATTTTAATTTCCTCCATATTCTTGATTCAA
>NW_006921653.1:7227757-7232788 GCF_000298275.1 Orycteropus afer afer
TGTGTATATATGTATGAAATGGACATTTTCTTAGTATGGGACTCAACTTGGAATGTGCCCAAGAATTTCATGATTCTTTTACCAATGAAATGGAATTATAATACAGTCTTTCCAGGAATTCCAGTGATAGATACCTTTGGACAAAAAATTCAGATTGGATCTACCTTTTATTCTGTGCTGGTACTGGTCATGTTATAGTGGAGCTTCTGTTTGAGGTATATATTATGTGGGTTGTCTAGTATTTTTGCCTCTGAATTTTTTCTTAAAATTTTATATTTAATCCATGCTTTTTGCTTATGATAAAGACTAGATCTTATCATTCTAGCAAGTGAAACTTTTCCCTGAGTGAGGTAGATTAACTTGTCTTATTAAACATATTGCTGTGAAATTAATTTTTCAGTCTTTGTTTCTAGGAAGTGACACACCTGAAGAACTGCGAAAGAAATTAGTAAGGAAGATGAAGTTAATTCTGAGCTCAGGCTCAGATGAAGAATGTGCAATTTGCTTGGATTCTTTAACAGTTCCTGTGATAACACATTGTGCACACGTATTTTGTAAACCTTGTATTTGCCAAGTCATTCAGAATGAGCAGGTTAGTTTTTGGTTCAGTATAGGCAATATTTGATGGAGTGGTGGACTTGTCTGAAGATAATGAAAACCCAAGTTCAAGAGACTATAAAGAGTTCTACACTTAGACTTAACAAAGTACTTTTTATAATTAATTATTCCAGTGTTATTCTAAGTGGTATATTTTTTATAATTAAGCCCTTTTAAGGAGCTCTGATAGTGTAGTACCTAAGACACTTGACTGATAACTGGAAGGCTGGTGGTTCAAACCCACCAGCCACTCCTCGGAAAGAAGGCTGGGCAATCTACTTCTGTAGTGATACTGCCTTGGAAAACCAAGGAGGGGTTGCTATGAGTCGGGTCTGACTTGACGGCACATAACAACAACATTTTTTGGAAGTACCTTTTCACAGTCACCATACTGGTTCCGCTAACAGTTTAGATTGTCACTGTCAAATAAATCCATCAATGTAAGGCAATTTCAACTTTTCTAGTAGCCACAATTAAACAAAGTTGAACAGGTGAAATTAATTTTAACAATACAATTTACTTAATCCAATGTATATATTATTGTTTAACGTGTAATCGGTATAAAAATTTTTGAGCAATACTCTGTATGCTTAAAAAAAAAAAACTGATGTTTTTTGTATACTTACAGTACATCTCAATTTGGCCTAGTCCCATTTCAAGGGCTTAATGGCCACATGTGGCTGTTGGCTAGTGTATTATATAGTGTAGGTGTAGATTCTCTTGTTTGTTAGAACTTTTGTGAAGTGAAAGAATTCTTTAAGCAGCCCTTAAGCTGGAGTAGAATTTTTTTTTTTAACCTTTTTAATTGACATGTAACATACATATTTTAAAGAAACTACACAACTCTTCATTGTATACCTCATTATATTATCATGAAAGAAATACATCTGTGGAACCACTACTCAGGTCTCCTTATGTTCCTCTCCCAATCATTTACCCTCACCCTTCTCCGCAAAGGTAACTCCACTATGTATTGACTTCTAATATCGTTTTAGTTTTAGAATCTTTGTCAAAATTGTATTTGGTTTCATTATTTAAGATATTACTTATCTGTTGTTGAAAATATACATAACAAAACACACACCTAAGATAATTTTATTAGCAGGTTTTGGGAGAAATGGATATAACAAAAATTGCTGTGTGTGAAACTGATAGAATTTAATAGATCTTGACAAGCTTTATAAGACATTAAGAATATACCATTTAGAATAACACTGGAATAATTAATTAAAAGTACTCTCTATTGGGGTACAAGAGGGGTTAGGAAAAACTAAGGGAGACAAACTTGTCTGTCAGTTTGTCATCCTTGGTAGCTTGTGTGTTGCTATGAGGCAGAGGCTATGCAACCATGTTGTAAAATTCCAGCAGGGTTACCCATGGTGGGCAGGTTTCAGTGGAGCTTCCAGGTTAAGATGGACTCAGAAGAAGAAAGAAGCCATCCACTTCTCAAAGAATTGGCCAGTGAAAACCTTATGAATAGCTGTGAACCACTGTCTGATATATTGCTGGAAAACTTTATGAATAGCTCTGAAATATTTTCTGATATAATGCTGGAAGATGAGCCTGTCAGGTTGGAAGGCACTCAAAATTTGGTTGGGGAAGAGCTGACTCCTCAAAGTAGAGATGACCTTAACAATATGGATAGAGTAAAGTTTTGAGACCTCCATTGGCTGATGTGGTATGACTGAAAATGAGTAGAAACAGATGCAAAACAAACATCCATTAATAATTGGAACATTGAATGTATGAAGTATGAATCTAGGAAAATTGGAAGTTGTCAGAAATGAAATGGAACACATAAAGATCAATATGCTAGGCATTAATAAGCTGAAATGTACTGGTTTTAGCCATTTTGAATCAGACAACCAAATGATCTACTATGCCAGGAATGAAAGAGGAATGGTGTGGCATTCATTGTCACAAAGAGTGTTACAAGATCTGTCATGAAGTACAATGTTGTCAGTGATAGGTTAATATCCACATGCTTTACAAGGAAGACCAGATAACATCACTATTACTCAAATCTATGCACAACCAACAAAAGCCAAAGATGAGGAAATTGAAGATTTCTGCCAATTTCTGCAGTCTGAAATTGACAGGACATGCAATCAAGATGTGTTGATTATCACTGATGACTGGAATTCAAAAGCTCAAACAAAGAAGAGTTACTCATAGTTGGAAAATATAGAAATATATATTTGTATATTTCTATTTTATAAATATAAAGGCAAATTGAAATGTACTATAAATATTAAATACAAATATATTTTATATATATGTTTATATTTTATTCTATAAATATATGATAGAAATAACGCTAAAGATTGCATGATAGCATTTTGCAAGACCAGCAACTTACTCATTGCAAATACCTTCTTTCAACAACATAAGCCATAACTATACACATGGACTTCACCAGATGGAATACATAGGAATCAGATTCACTACACGTGTAGCAAGAGGTGATGGAAAAGTTCAGTATCTTCAACTGAAACAAGGCCAGGAGCTAATTATGGAACACACCATCAACTACTCATGTGCAAGTTGAAGTTGAAGACAATTAAAACAAGTCCACAAGAGCCAAGATATGACCTTGATAATATCCCTCCTGAATTTAGAGACCATATAAAGAATAGATTTGATGCACTGAACACCAACAATTGCGAACCAGAGGAATTGTGGGATGACATTAAGACTATCATACACAAAGAGAGCAAGAGGTCATTAAAAAGACAAGAAAGGAAGAAAAGACCAAAATGGATGTCAGAAGAGACCCTGAAACTTGCCCTTGAGCAGAGATTGGCTAAAGCAAATGGAAGAAATGACAACATAAAAGAGCTGAACAGAAGATTTCAAAGAGCAGCTCAAGCAGACAAAGTCAATTACTATAATGAAATGTGTAAATTCCTGGAGTCAGAAAACCAAAAGAGAAGAGCATGCTTGGCATTTCTCAAGCTGAAAGAACTGAGGAAAAAATTTAAGCCTTGAGTTGCAATATTGAAAGATTCTATGGGCAAAATATTGAATGATGCAGGAAGTATCAAAAGAAGATGGAAGCAGTACAGAGTCACTGTACCATAAAGAATTGGTTGATGTTCATCCATTTCAGGAGGTGGCATATGATCAAGAACCAGTGGTATTGAGGGAAGAAATCGAAGCTGCACTGAAGGAATTGGCAAAGAGGAAGACTCCAGGAATTGATGGAATACCCAATGAGATGTTTCAACAAATGGATGCCTCACTGGAGGCACTCACTTGGCTATGCCAAGAGATTTGGAAGACAGCTTCCTGGCCAACTGACTGGAAGAGATCCATGTTTGTATCCATTCCAAAGAAAGGTGATCCCACAGAACGTGGAAATTATTGAAAAATACCATTAACTGTCAGATGCAAGTAAAATCATACTGAAGATAATTCAAAAACAGTTGCAGCTATATATTGACAGAGAGCTTCCAGAAATGCAAGCTGGTTTCAGAAGAGGATGTGGAACCAGGGATATCATTGCTGATGTCAGATGGATCTTAGCTGAAAGCAAAGAATACCAGAAAGGTGTTTACTTATGTTTTATTGACTGTGCAAAAGCATTCGATTGTGTGGATCATAGCAAATTATGGATAACATTGAGAAGAATGGGAATTCCAGAACACTTGATTGTACTCAGGAGGAACCTGTTCATAGACTGGAAGGCTGTCGTTCAAACAGAACAAGGGGACACTGCATGGTTTAAAATCAAGAAGGGAGTGCGTCAGGGTTGTTTCCTTTCATCATACATAATCAACTTGTATGCTGAGCACATAATCCGAGAAGCTGGGTTATGTGAAGAAGAACATGGTGTTAGGATTGGAGGTAGACTCATTAACAACCTGTTATACATAGATGAGACAACTTCGCTTGCTGAAATTGAGGATGACTTGAAGGCCTTACTGATGAAGATTAAAGACTACAGTCTGCAGTATGGATTGCACCTCAATATAAAGAAGACAAAAATCCTCACAACTTGTCCAATAAATAGTTTTATGGTGGATGGCAAAAAGATAAAGTTGTGAAGGATTTCATATTACTTGGTTCTATAGTCAACACCAATGGAAGCAGCAGTCAAGACATCAGACAACATAGTGCATATGGCAGATTTGCTGCAATAGACCTACTTTCAAGTGACAAAGAGGAAAGATGTCTCCTTGAAGACCAGGGTGTGCCTAACCCAAGCCATGTGTTCTGGTTACCTAGTACAGCTCTGACAAGAATATGCCACAAATGGGATGGCTTAAACAAACAGGAGTTTATTCTCTCACAGTTTGGAGGCTTTAAGTGTGAGTTAAAAATGCCAGGCTCTAGGGGCTGGGTGAAAGCCTCTCAACCTTGAGCTTCAGCTCTGCCTCCTGCTTCTGGCCCACTGAAGCTGGAGGCTTTGCTTCAATCAGTTGCTGGCTGCTG
>NW_006921653.1:7233763-7240844 GCF_000298275.1 Orycteropus afer afer
AGCAACAACATTGGGGATAGAATTTACTATACTTCTGAGAAATTTTAGGCAAATTTACATTTCTGTTTCTGTGATAAATTTCACAATTTTTTGCTTTTTCTTGTATAGCCTAATGCTAAATGCCCCTTATGCAGAAATAATATAGATGGAAGCAATTTATTGGAATGTCCTCCAGAAGAACTGGCATCCATCACTGAGAAAAAGACTAGTATGGAATGGACATCCAGTTCAAAGGTAAAATACATATGTGCAAATATTTGATTTGATCATTTTGGGTTTATATAAGGAATTGCATACTTTATATAAAAATACTGATTTTAATTTTAGTCTTATCATTTGATTAGCTTGCTATATTGGTGGGTACTAGCTTTTTGTTTATTTCTAGTTATGAATTTGGGAGGAGAGAGAAAGGTCAGATTATTATATTCTCTTCATTATATTTTTAATTAATAGTCTTTTAATACGGAGCTCTGGTGGCGTAGTGCCTAAGGCATTTTGACTGCTAACCAAAAGGTTGGAGGTTCAAATCTACCAACCATTCTGCCAGAGGAAGAGTGCGCAATCCATTTCCATAAAGATTTACCACCTCGGGAATCCAAAGGCAGTTGCTTTGAGTCAGAATTGACTCGATGGCAGTGAGTTTGGTTTTTCATTTTTTCAGTCTTTTAATGCTGTATTATAGGGAAATATGTCAGGACCTTTCTTTTCATAATAAATGAACATTTACAAAAAAATTTGAGTATATTTTGCTAATTCAAAATGGAATAATGGATTCTCTATTTTTTTTTTTTCAGATTAATGCCTTAATGCATGCATTGATTGACTTAAGAACGAAGAATCCTAATATAAAAAGTTTAGTTGTTTCTCAGTTTACAACGTTCCTCTCTCTAATAGAAACACCACTTAAGTAAGTTCAAAGTGTTTCTCACTTTGAGTGAAAGGATTTTGTTTTGATTTTCAGAGCAAAGAGAGAATTGATGTTTTATTGGTTTTTATTCATTTCATCCATCTGAAATATTCAGAATAGCAATAAAGAAAACTCTGTGGTTGCATAGGAGTTTAAAGAGTAAGTTCTGAATTTTCCAACATACCAGTAGGTGCTTGGTAAACGTTTGTTAAGTGAGTGAAAAAATTGCATGAAGACATTTGTAATTAATATTTTTTATATAATGTAGTAAGTGCACTTACCTCTCTTTCCCCCCATTTAGAGCTTCTGGATTTGTGTTTACACGTTTGGATGGTTCTATGTCCCAAAAGAAAAGAGTTGAATCAATTCAGTGTTTTCAAAATACTGAAGCAGGATCTCCAACTATAATGCTTCTGTCTTTAAAAGCAGGTGGAGTTGGTTTGAATCTTTCTGCAGCTTCTCGAGTGTTTTTAATGGATCCAGTAAGTCATTTTGTCGACTTTTAGATGTGTTGTTATTACTAGTTGCCAGTGAGTTGATATTGACTCATGATATCCTGTGTCTGTGTATGTCTGTGTGTATGTCAGTAGAACTGTGCTCCAGAGGGTTTTCAAATACAGATTTTTTTTTTCAGAAAGGAGATCCCTAGGTCTTTCTCCCTACGCACCTCTTGGTGGATTCAGACCTCCAAATACCTTTCAGTTAGCCATGGAGAACACCTCTACTTCCTTCAAAAATAAAATAATAATAATTAAAAAAAAACTATATGATTAAAAACCTTCATAATTATAAGCACTTAGGAAAATTCTTGGGCAAACTGTAGAAATAGATAAATATATAATAATAAATTAGTACATGTGTCTTGAGGGCTTTCTCTTAAGTGCTTTACATATGTCAGCTGAAATCCTCACAGCATTTTTAAGACAGATGAGGAATGAAGCCCAGTGAAGTTAAATAACTTGCCTAACATCACACAGCTAGTAACATGCAAATCTAGGATAAGAGTCTGTATTTTTAACTGTTTATATGCTATTCTACATCTCATCTACATATAGCATAAATGTCTATTAACTGCACTACTTTAGGGTAATGATTCATTCTACGAAATAAATAATGAGATCCTGCTTTGTGTAAGGCTCTCGCAATCGAGTGGTAAATGATATACATGAAATAGCTGCTTTCATGTTTTTAGTGGTCTTGAGCTTTAATGTGCATTAAAAATTCTGTTAAAATTATGTTTTTGACCTCTGCCCTCAAAGATTTATTTCTTGAGGAGACCCAGAAAGCTGCATTTTGAACATACAGTGTAGGTAATTCATGAGCATGTGGTCCAAGATCAAAATTTGTGAAACAAATACCATTAATGGAATGTTGTGAGTAAATTTGGGTGCTTATGCAGTGTTACCGTTGGTGTGCAGTACACATGTAGGGTAAGAGTGGAAGCTAAAATTTTATTCACCAAGCTGTATGACCCAGTGCTGCACCTAGGAGCACCTTTTTCTAATTGCATAAAGGGACTGTTTATGTTTATGCTGGAGGCACCTGTACTACTTTACTATCTAATTTGCACTGGGTACTATTTGGGATTTAAGTTGTGTGGGTGTTAAAGCTTGTTGCCTGGAACTCAGGAGTATTCATAACATGTAGAAAGTTTACTGAGATTCAAATTTGAGCTATTCTGGTGAGGCTACCTAATTGACACATGCGCATGTTACCAAAGGTTGGTTTCTCCACTGGGAATAACCTACCTTAAAAGTTTATAACGAGAGCCGTGGTTAGGCATTAATGGTCAGTTTTGTGGATGGCAGTGGTCTGTTGTATTTTCTTGCCTTAGTGATGTATTAAATCTTCGTTAGAATTTAAGTATTTTATTAAAAAATCCACTGTAACTATAGATTAAGTTACATATTAACTAACTCCATTATATCCTAAAAGTGGATATATTTTTTTCTTATTTAAAAATTTTTTTGATTTGGGTGAAAGTTTACAGAGAAAATTCAGTTTCTATACAGCAGCTCACATAAGCTTTGTCTCAGGACATTGACTGCAATTTTCCACAATGCAACAGCTCCCTTCCCACTTCCTCCCCATAGTTACTTCTTCCCTGTGTCCATCCCTTCATGCACTCCTGCCCTCTGAGCTATCTCCCTGTGCATACTCAGCCCTTCTATTCTCCCGTGATTGATCTCTCCAAGGAGTGTATCTACCTACTGTAAATGTTCAGTTCATATGCTTGTCTTTTGTTTGGCTGGAAGCCACAGGAGTATGTTCAGTTCCAGACCTGAAGGGCAGCTGGAGGCCATAGTCTCAGTGGTTCTACCAGGCTCTATCAAACCAGCAAACCTGGTCCCTTTTTTTGTTTTGTTTTTATGATTCGATTTTAAGTTTTATTCCACATTAATCTCCCACTCTACCCAGGATCTCCTACGTAGATCCCTCCGAGTGGTTGAGAGTGGTAGCCAGGCACCATCTAGTTCTGGTCTCATACTTTTATAGGCTAAGGATCGCATGGTGTGCCAGTTGCTTGGACTAATTGTTTCCATGAATCTTTGGTTTTCTTCATTCTGGTGGCATACTGCCTAAGGCATTTGATTGCTAACCAGAAGGCTGGCGGATCAAACCAGCCACTCCTCCCACTCCTTGGAAGCAAGAGTGAACAATCTACTTCCATAGTGATACCTCTTCAGAAACCCAAGGAGGGGGAGGGGTCGATAAGAGTCCTTTGGTGGTTTTTTTTTTAAAAAATACGTAAACTTTTTTTTTCCTGATAAGCAGATGCAAATCACTTTAATAGAAGAAGAGAAAAAATACAAGCAAAAAGAAATTATTAATAACTATTTATGTTGCATGCTTATTATGTGTTAGGTCCTTTATTATATATCAGAAACAGTGGAGTGCAAGACAGTGATGAGAATGCCTGTCTGTCCTAGTAATGATGGCAGTGGGAGGGGCATTATGTTTTTAAGTGCATTTGTAATTTCAGTCAGAAAAAAGTGAATGAATAATATTGAAATGAAAAGATTTCTGCAGAACACTCACAGAGCAGGGCAATAATAAAGTAATTGATGTTCTTACTAGGCCTGGAATCCTGCTGCTGAAGACCAGTGCTTTGACAGATGCCATAGACTTGGCCAGAAGCAAGAAGTTATCATCACAAAAGTGAGTTTTAAAACTATCTTTTGAGATTAGATTGATATGAGTTTTTTATAATTATACAAAAAATATTTGAATATGTTATTGTAAAAGATTAAAATATACAGAGCAAAGTATGAGGAAACTACCATCAGTGGTTTAATATATGTGCTCCCATATTCCTTACTGAATATTTATATACTCACATTTATGTATATAATTCTTTTAAAAAAAATTATTTTAAAGATAAATGGATCATACTTTAATATTCTGGTGTGTGTTTTATGTTTGTTTCTTAACAGTAAGTACTGGAGAGATTTTCCATTTAGGTCAAACTCTTTAACATCTGTGTGATATGCTTCATAATACAGATATATCATTATTTAACCAGTCCTTTGGTTTTTTTTTTTTTTTTTTTTTTTGCTAATAAATGCAGTGCCATAGTAATTTTTATTATACATACATTGTTGTGCTTATGCAGGTATGTAGATTAAGAAAAGTAGAATATGTATTTAGAATTTTTATTAGATGATTGCCAAATTTCTTTTAGAACAGGCTCAATAGTAGAAGAAAATGATGCAAATATATGCTTCTGTGATGGTTAAAAGAATGCCATTCTGATTTGCATTTACCTAATTATTTGTGACCTTGAACATATTTCACTTATTTATTTTCTCCTAATATTTCTTCTGTGAATTGCCTACTAATCTTTCACATAGCATTCTTAAATATTAACTATAGTTTATAGTACAACACTACTGTATAGGATAAAGGAACCTTTTAATACATTGATTTTAATCCTTTGTTATGTATATTGGAAATGATTTATCCTAGTCTCTTCTTATTTTTGAATTTAGTGTGTGTGTGCTTTTTGTCTTGGAAAACTTTAACATTTTTTATAGTTTAAGAAATAACTTTTTGAGATTCAAAATGGAGTCTTGTCAGTAAGTACCACGCTATTTCCCTCTAGCATCTTAGTGCTTGAAAAACTAGATACAGCAGTATGAATTAGGGATTTTGGTGCTCTGAACAGCTCACTAAATCAGAGTGCACCAAACACAGCAGAGCAGAATTAGAGGAAAGGCACAGGGAGATTATTTAAGAAAGATCTACCTGGCGGAGGACGGGCAGCCGAGAGAGGCCATTGGAAACTTCCCTGGGGCAGTCACTGACTGGCGGGCGAGGGCGGCCACCTGAGATCTCTGTGAGCCAAGAAAGAATACACCCTATCTCTGCATACTAGGGACCACACCAGCATCCCAGCAAACAGCCCCAAGGATCTATCTCCAACACCTGATTTTATCAGTAGCTTGGGTCACCTAAATGCAAACGGGCATGCGCAGCACCACTGAAAGTCAAGCGGAGAGCTCACTGGTGCTCCAGGAGGGTGAGCTCGCTCTCCCCTCAGCAGGTCACTGAGTGGGTTTGGGTCAGCCTGGGAGACATTGTGCTTATCTTTGTCACTGATATCTGGACCACAGTTTATTAGCAGGTCCTCTCCCGACTCCAGCACAGCTGAAATCACGCACATCTTTGGCGCTGCAGGTGGGTGGTATCACAGACAAACTCCTGAGACATTCGCAGTCTGGGGAAGTTGCGCCAGTGCTGCGGGCAGATGGGGTGGGGGGAGAGGAAGCCGTGACTGAGTGCGTTCCTGGGAATTTGCCTTGGATCGGCTTTTTGGCACTGAGGGGCCTCGGAAGCAGGGTCTTTGAGTGTGCCTGAGCCTGGCAGAAAGTGGAAACTCCCTAACAACAGGAATCTTTCCTGAGATTGAGCTGAGGACTTGTAAATAAGTACGTCATCAATAACAGCCTGACAAAGCCCTAGAAACCTACCCTAGCAACACCAAGCTTTCCTCCTTCTGCTCCCACCTTCTCCGCCAATAACTTTGCTCATTCAATAGAAGAAACCATATTCAGCCAATTACCATAAAACCTCCTGCTTCGAACTCTAAACCCTCTTTACGACAAACAGCAACACATAACCACATTCTACACAGTGATTCTACCATCACAAAGAAAACAGCAGAAAAACCCAACATACCTGAATCAATAATAAAATAAAATACACCAGCTTCATCTTTTCAAAATATTAAACCATAAATCCAAGACAAAACAAATCAACACGTAACCAGCAGATAAAGACAACCTAAAGAGTCAGCGCTCTACCAGATTCCAGGGGCTTAAGAAGAGGTTCTGCTTTCCAGTAAGCCCAAGGATACTCCGGACCTGCATGACTGAAAAAGTCCTAGTTTTCCCTTTTTTTTTTTTTTCTTTAACCAGTTCCTGATTAAAAAAATTTTTTTTTAATTTAAATTATTTTTTGTTTCTTTATTTTCTCATGACTAACCCCATTACTTGGTTTTTTTATTTGCATTTTTCCCATTTTTTTTCTTATTATTCTCCTTCTCTACCTTTTTTCTCTAGTGCCCTACCCCCAGATGTTGTAGGTTTTCTTGTTTTGCTCGTCTTTTCTCCATTTTTTCTTTTTTGCGTTATTGTTCCTGTGTGATTACATGGTGTATTTTTTGTCCATGTGCTCTTAGTTTTTTGATGGTTATTCAATTGTAATTTTTATCTAACTGAGTGGGAGAAAGCAACAGTCCCCATAAGATACAAGTACACCCACAACTCCTACAACTTCACTTACTGAGCAAGAGCCAGCACCTCCTTCTCCACCAATGGGCCAACGATAAAAAACCATGAAGAAGAGCCTGAATCACCCTTGGCTGCTCTTCACAAATAGTTAACAGAGATCTTAATGCAATACCATGATATCTCAGAGACAACAGACCATCACAGTCCACACAAAGAAGCAGGATAAAGTGGTAGAAACAAGGGAACAGGATACAAACCCATAACACATCCCTGAGGAAGAAGCAGCATTGGAACTCTCTGATAAGGAATTCAAAAGAATTATATTTAGGTATCTTCAAAGGACTGAGAGACAGACCAAAGAAAACACAGAAAAAACCTTAAAAGAATTTTGGAAGAAAATACAAGAACAAAATGACAAAATAAATGAAAAATTAGAAATGAT
>NW_006921653.1:7244455-7244930 GCF_000298275.1 Orycteropus afer afer
ATGGAAAAACCAATCACCAACTTTATATGGAAAAGAGACCTTGGATAAGCAAAGCACTATTGAAGAAGAAAAATAAAGTAGGAGGTCTCACACTGCCAGATCTCAAAACCTACTTTACAGCCACAGTGGTCAAAACTGTGTATTGGTTTAATGACAGATACATAGACCAATGGAATAGAATTGAGAACCCAGAAATATATCCATCGACCTATGATCAACTGATCTTTGACAAAGGGCCGAAATCCATTAAATGGGGAAGAGAGTGTTTGTTTAATAAATGGTGCTGGCAAAACTGGAGATCCATTTGCAGAAAAATGAAACAAGATTGGTACCTCACACCATACAGAAAATTGAACTCCAGATGGATCAAAGACTTAAATGTGAAACCCAAAACTATAGAGTTCCTCAGGGAAAAACTAGGGGCACATTTAGGGGCCCTAATAGGAGCTCTGGTAGCATAGTGCCTAAGGCACTT
>NW_006921653.1:7245565-7258677 GCF_000298275.1 Orycteropus afer afer
TCATACACTGCTGGTGGAACTGTAAAATGGTACAACCATTGTGGAAAGCAGTATGGTGATTCCTTCAAAAGTTGGAACTAGAAATACCATTTGACTCAGCTATTCCATTACTAGGTACATATCCTAAAGAAGTGAGAGCCATGAGAAGAACAGACATATGCACACCCATGTTCATCACGGCACTCATTACAATTGCCAAAAGATGGAAACAACCTAGGTGTCCATCAGCTGAGGAATGTTTATCCAAACTATGGTGCATACACACAATGGAATACTATGCAACCATAAAGAATAATGTAGAATCTGCAAAACACCGCATAACGTGGCTGAACATGGAGGACATTATGCTGAGTGAAATAAGTCAATCACAGAAGGACAAATATTGTATTAGTCCGTTATTGTATAAGTCAAAGAAACATTTATCTATGGAAGGACATTTTCTTTGCAGGGGTGGGAAGGGAGGGGAGGGAATACTGTTAGATAGATAGAGATAAGTTTTGAATTGGGTGAAGAGAAGGACAGTGTGCCAAATATCAGTGATCAATATAGTGGCATTGAGGAAAAGAAAGGCATAGAGAGGTATGTGGGAAGTATAGACAACAAAGGTGAATGCTTTTGCACATATAGTACGGCGTTGGCAGTGAAGGCAAACACAGGTATATGGGTAGATAGATGGGTGGACAGGCTGCACTATTAGGTATGTCTATGAAGTGGGGAGTGTACCTAAGAACATGTAAAGGGTTGGCAGACAATGGTCCCATAACTTTATATGTATGATCTAAATTCCCAGTTGTATAGTGGAGCTGACAAGGGGCAAGGTTGTAGTCACCGCTTAGTCACAACCAATACCCAGAGAGACCGAGTAGTTGAACCTGTGGGCCTGGGACCGTAGTTGCAGAGGACATCAATCTCAATTGGTATAACATACTACACAAAACCTTGTTCCACCTCCTACTATGGTGAGTAGCGACTGGGATCTTAAAAGCTTACAGGCTGCCATCTAGTTGCAATGATGGGTCTCTTCTTGTCCAGAGCAAAGAAGAATGAAGAAAACCAAAAATTCATGGAAACAATTATTCCTAGCAACTGGTACACCATCCAATCTGCAGCCTATATGACTATGAGACTGGAAGAACTAGATGGTGCCTGGCTACTACTGTCAACCACTTGGAAGAGAATCTATGTAGGATATACTAGATAGATAGGGAGAACAATGTGGAACAAAACTCAAAATCATATGGAAAAAAGAGGGGAGTGGACAAGGTTTGCTGGTCCAATAGAGCCTGCTAGAACCACTGAGACTATGGTCCCTAGCTGCCCCTCAGGTCTGGAACTAAACGCACGCCTTTGGCTTCCAGCCAAACAATAGACAGGCATATGAGTTGAACATTTACCTGAGGTAGATACACTCCTTGGAGAGAACAATCATGGGAGAAAGAAGGGCTGCTTATGCACAGGGAGACAGCTCAGGGGGCAGGAGTGCATGGAGGGATGGACACAGGGAGGAGGTAACTATGGGGAGAAAGTAGGAGGGGAGCTGTTGCATTGTGGTAAATTGCGGTCAATGTCATGAGACAGTGTATGTGAACTGCTGTATGGAAAATGTATTTGCTCTTTAAATTTTCACCCAAATCACAATGGAAAGAAAAAAAAAAATAGTTTTATCTCTAGTTCTGGGCTTTCCGTTCTTGTTTAGGACAAGAAGACTTTTGCCAAATTTATAAAACTATTCTTCTATACTTCTGATTCGTTTGGAAGATTTTGTGTTTTATATGTGATTAATGATATATGGGAATATGTCTTACTTTATTCTTTTTTCAAATGAAGAGTAATTTGTTCCTTCACTGTGCTATCGAAAAGCCCATCCCTTTTTCTGCTGATTTGAAATGTCACTTTTTTCATTAACTAATTCGTATATATTACACATGTCTCTTGGTGGACTGTGTTCTGTTTTGTTGATCTCTTCCTATTTTTAGGACAATGTTTTTATAATTACTGTGCTTTTATGAAGTTTGATATGTGATAGGCCAAGGTGCTCTGATAATCCTTTCTGAAAATCACGTCAGTTATTTCTGTTACTGCCCTTCTGTTGAACTTTATTGAAAATCTTGTTTGGAATTGTAATTTCATGAATTTATGTTTAATTTGAGAACTGTCTTCTTTATAAATAAGGAGCACTCTTATCCAGGAACATCAATAATACGTTTCTTCATTATACATCTTTCATATATGTCAGTAAAGTTTTATAAGATGATTTCTCTTTCTATAATCATTGCAGTAACTAGGATTGCTGTCCAGTGTTTAACAGTAGTAGTGATAGTAACTGTTTTTTGACTTATTTTTACTGAAAAGGATGCTTTTATTGATTTACATTAAGCATGTTTTTCTTACATGACTGATATATACCCTTAATCAGGTTGAGGATTTTTTAAAGATTTTAAATAGTGGCCTAAAAAGTACTTAACCAATTTACCCTTTTTTTCTTTTTCTTTTTTCTTTTCAAAGTTCATTGTAAAGGACTCTGTTGAAGAAAATATGCTGAAAATACAAAACACAAAGCGAGAACTTGCAGCTGGAGCTTTTGGAACTAAAAAAACAAATGCTAATGAAATGAAACAAGCTAAAATTGATGAAATCAAAACTTTAATTGATTTATAATTTGTGGGGTTTAATAAATTCAGTTTGGATAGGTACATACAGAAGTTTTGGATGTGAGACTTACAGAGTATGTCTTCCAAAAGGGGCACATTTTATATTAATGAAGAGGTATTACTGACATATCATGTCTTCTAACGTGATTCTGTTTTTAATGGTATTTCAGATAGCAATAAGTTATGTTCTATACTGTGGCCTAAAATAATTTTTGAGATGAAAGAAAAAGTTACTTTGTTATTCAACTTTTCATAATGTTTGTGCTGACTGTATCTCCGAATTACTCAACTTTTTCGTATTTCAGATGAGCTCAGATCTTTTATAATTTTGACCAAGAGTTATTTTCTTTGTTGGACACATGGGTTTTCACCAAAGCCTCCCATTTGTGATGCAGCAGATTCCTTTCCTTGTAAATGATTAATGTATACATTGACCATGTAATAGATTGATTTTATTGGACTTTGAAAAACCATATGTGCATTCCGGAGTCACACCTTAAATAAAGAGACCAGAGTCCAGGTTAGCAAGTTGCTTGCAGCTTAATGTTCATGAAAAAATTAGATACAGTATTAATAGCACTCTTTTCTCTTTTTCAGTCAGGTGTTACTATAGTCATTCCTTAAACTTGTTGTTTAGGGTGTAAATATAGTCTGTGGATGTGGGAGAAAACCAGTTCTACCCAATTTGATTGGAATATTTAAATTATAGCATTGCTAAATAGATATTTCTATATATAGATAATTTTTATTTATGTAGGTTTTTGGGAAATAACTTTATAAACTTTTATAATTCAGAAGAGACTACTGTGTGTGGGAGGTATGATATCTGGATGGAAGTTGGGCTGGATGACCTACAAGGTCATTTCAGCCCTTAAAAATAATCTTGAATGTAAAAATTCTTTGTGTGTGTTCAGAATGAAAATTTGGTTTGGAACTTAAGTAATTTATCCTTACATCTACCTACAGAATTAGTCATCTTTTTCTTACTTTTTGTTAATAAGCAAATTCACAATAGTAGTCACCTAATTCTAGATGACTCTCTGACTCACATTTAAAACAAGCTAATAAATTTCATGATCAGGTTAGGTAGTCAGTAGTGTTATTTCCTTGAAGGGAAACTTTTTTTTTTTTTTTTTTAATCCAAAGAAAGATTATTTCCTGTGATAAGAGAAGCTTCATGTTTGAAAATACAGACTTAAAAACACTTTAGATTTTACTTACACTTTAGAAGGGACCTGACTGGAAACAAGAGGGGATTTGAGGCAGTATTGTGCTATAGGGCACACATCTAAGGTATATGTAGATCTGTTGCGAGCTAAGTCCTCCTCTCCCTGTGCCCTGTCTCTTGTACCAGGGGAATAGTGGGTTAGCTGATGCCTTTCCTCAGTGGCAACATCTTAAGGAGATGCTGATGAAAAAGGATCAAGAGACTTCTCTGCAGGGATAACAGTGGAATAATAACTTGGGGTTGGTCACTAGCATTAGGAGCAGTAGGGATGTTCTTTACCTTCTGGAACTAGTCAGTTTATACATTGAACATAGGTCTCAACCTGCGAAAAAAGTCGGGTTGATCTGGATCTGACAAAATGTGGTAAATGTGAAATTTCTGTATGTCAGTGATCCAGTGGGACTAAGTATAAAAAGAGTTTTCAGCAAAAAACAACATAATCTACTTCTTATTCAGAATGGCAAAGCCTCAAAAACTCAATGTAAAGATAAATTTTTTACTTGCTTCTAGTCCCAAATGTTTGCAGAGTTGTGTTTTTAAACACATACATAATGATAAGTTGACAAGTCATTTAAAAAATGGCTTTCTGTTTGTGTACAGTTCTGTTAAAAGATGTTAAATTTTTTTTTTTCAGTTTGTCCTTAGAACATATATAAACTACTGGAATGAAACTTCACATTAGGCTATGCTGTTAATTCTGTTTCATTATTGAGTAGAATAATAGTTTTAGAAAAATATATTAAAGATAATGTATTCATGCTTGTGGTTCAAACGAGATTGTTACAAATTTAAGATCAATAAAAACTTCAGAAATTTCATTACTTTAATCTGTTCCATAATTTTAATGACTACTTTTTTCTTTAAAACAAATTAGTTGATCTTTCATTAAACATCGTACTTCCATGAAGGTGTCTATTTTACATAATTACTTTTATTGAAAATACAAAAGTACTGTGATTAACTGAATAATTTACACATATTGCCACCACCTTTTTTTTTTCCTCCCTTATTTTAACTGAGTGCATTTCTTGGTCAGAAATCATAGTACATAAACATTTTTTTTAACTTTTATTGTGATTTGTGTGAAAGTTTACTGAGCAAATTCATTTTCCATTGAACATTTCATATACATTGTGTTTCTTGACATTCATTGCAATCCTCATTATGTAACAGCTCTCTTCCCACTTCTTCCTTGTGCTTACCTTTTCCCTGTGCTCTTTCCTGCTTTTTGAGCTTTATCCCTGTACAAGTACTGCCCTTCTGATCGCCCTTGGTTGATTGTCCTAAGAAGTATACTTCCCTGGTGTAATTGTTCACCTCATAGGTTATCAAGTTTGACTGAAAGTTAAGCCACAGGAGTGACTTCAGTTCCAGGCCCAAAGAGTTTTCAGCAAAAAACAACACATAACTACAGTCCATAGGCTTGGGTTTCACTAGTCTCTATCTGACCAATAAGCATGGTCTTTTTTTTTTCCCGACAATTTTGAGTTTTGTTCCACATTTTCTCCCGTTCTATCCAGGATCTCCTATTTCATGGACACCATTTAGTTCTGGTGTCAGGGTCATGTAGGCTGGGGTTCTTAGGATTTCTTCCCTTGGACTGATTGTTTCCATGTGTCTTTGATTTTCTTCATTCGTCTTTGCTCCAGACAAGGAAAAAACAATAGTTGCATTTTAGATAGCTGTTCACAAGCTTTTAAGACCCCAGTAATTGAGTATACTACATCAATTTTTAAAGCCTATTTTAAATACCTTGATCGTCAGAAACTTTGGCTCAGGTTATTATTATTCCTCATTTACAATAAAGAAAGAAGTTCTGATCATCTTTATGTATAGTGGTATTAATAGAGAACACTGGTCATTGTACATTTTTCTCTAATTACTGCTCTTGGATTAGAATTAGTTAACCAGAAAATAATCCTAAGAAGTTTATTACCAGTGAGTACTATTGAAATTATCTTCTTGCATTATATGTTTCCTGTTGCGGGATGTCAAAGACATTGGTGTATGTTTTGTTCCTCATTTTATATACCGTACTTACCAAAGTTTTATTTATTAGATATTGGGTGATACTTATTAAAAAGTGGGCAGATTTTATGTTACCCTCATTAACAAGAATTGGTATGTCCAACCTTTATGTTTTTGGCTACATTAACTTTAAAATATTTGCAAAAGGTATCATACAACAGAGAATAACACCTTTCTCCATCTAATTAATCAATATATCTATATTTGCAGTATTGCCTACCTTACAAATTCTAGATTCTGCAATTTGGTAACTCATTTGTGTGGTACTTCTGAGTAAAAGGGAGCTGAGGTGGCGTACTGCCTAAGGCATTTGACTGCTAATCAGAAGGCTCAAAGAGGGGTCACTATGAGTCGGATCTGACTCGATGGCAGTAAGTTTGGTTTTTTGAGTCTGCATAAAAAGAGCCAATCATACCAACAGCTGTGAATACTAACAGTAATGCCAACCTTCAAAGGCGAAATTTTCTCTTTTAAGCAGACAAAATATTTTCTTTTATGTTAATATATTCATATTTATAGCATGGTACTTACAAAGGACAGAAGTCTTTTATATGAACCCTTAATCAGAAGTCTTTTATATGAACCCTTAATGCCAAAAATGGAGAAAGACACAATGCATATCTGGGTAAGATTTTTTTGACAATTGAGTTACTAATAATTTTCTGTTTTCATAAGGATAAGTGATTTGTAATTCTCAATCAGAGCTTTTCCGTAGTTAAAACAGGAGATTTCTTTTGTTTCCAGCTTCCTGCTCAATATTTTTTTTTCCTAACAAATTTTTACTGATTTCTGCTTTTCAATATGAAAATTGACTTGTACATGAGAAAGGGAATATAATTTTAATTACAATTTCATGTATAATGGAGGTGGTAAAGGCCATCTTCATGAACCTTAACCAAGTATTGAAAACTTTAAAATAACGACTGCTTTGGGATTCATTTAAGGATGGTAGATGTTGAAATGACTTAGATCATTGGATAAAATAAATGATAGGTTTGTGCTTTTGAAACCCAATTAGCTGTTTCAAGGGGGTATTTAATGTGATGAGAAGTGATTGTACAAGTCAAAAAGATACTATTGAATCTATGCCCTGCTTACTAAGACAGTGACTTAATATTTTACTAAGTTTTTTATCGTTGAAAGTCTGTTCAGCACGCCTGTTTATTGAAAATTACGATAGATAAAAATTAACTAGCATACAGTTTCCTGAAGCTTTAATCTATCCTTTTTGTTGGGGGAGGGGAGGGTTATTCCTTACTACATTGTGGTGGTGGTGTTGTTATGTGCTGTCAAGTCGGACCTGACTCATAGCGACGACCCCTTCTTGAGTTTCTGAGGCAGTATCACTATGGAAGTAGATTGCCCAACCTTCCTTCCGAGGAGTTGCCGGTTAACAGTCAAGTGCCTTAGGCACTATGCCACCATAGCTCCTTTACATTGTAGGTTTTTAAAAATTTTGCACTAGTATCAATATATTGATAAAAAAGATGATAAATTTCATGAGAAAATGGTCTTTTAAAGGAGATTCACTATGCATCTTGCAGATGCAGGTTTAGGTGAGGAAACTTAAAACATTTTATACATGAACCATTAAGTATGGAGCTAATCCCCAAAGGCAAGGATTTGACATTGTGTGCTTAAAGTCTCAGCAGAGGCTGTTAACTATACCTACCATTGTTCAGAAGAGGTTAAAAGTAAAGAGGTATTGAGAACCTCTATATAGTTACGTTCTTGTAATTGGAGTTGTTGCATTTTTTCATGTTACTAACTTTTGGTATTTTAGGCTCCCTAGAAAAAGATTTTATGGTATAGTTGTGTGCCTTCGCATGGAGAATTAAATACTTCACCTTCATTAAGGCTTATCCGTGGAAATTCAGGGAAGGAGAAGAAATGTTAGCCTAGTGCAGTGACTTCCTAGCTGCATAACTTGATACTTGTGCACATTATATACTATTTTCTGTGGTAAATTTGTCATTGTTTCTGATTCCAGGAATTGTCTTCACTAAATACTTGAGAAATTACATAAGCTTTTGTGTTAGACTGGGTTCTCTAGAGAAACAAAAACCAGCAAAGCTTATAGAGAGAGAGAGAGAGAGAGAAAGAAATTTATCTTAGGAAAACGGCTCACACACATATAGAAGCCGGCAAGTCCAAAGTTCCTGGATTAAACATCAAGCTGGAGGCTTTTCCTGGCTCCCCCAACCGCAGGGGCTGAGGAGCTCAAGGCTGGCAGGCAGTACATTGACTGTTGACTCCAGCGAATGAGGAATCCAAGATCTCCAGGCCAAACGGTGAACTGCTCACTCACGGACAGTTGTAGGCAGCACAACAGAATCCTGATCCACAGAAGAATGTCTCTCTTCCCAGGATGTCCTTGGATATACTGAAAGTAGGTCACACCCCTGAGGAAACTTCCCTTCAACAGATTGGCCACTCAGAACACAGTCATCTGATCCCATCATGGGAACAACCACACAGAACTGGGGTCCAGCCAAGTTGACACACAGCTCCAAATATCACAGCTTTTTTTACTTAGAGCTTTATTTGTTATGCTACTGTGCAAAAAGTGAACACAAGATCATAAATAAAAAAAGTAATGTACAATAATGTATAACTCCTCCCCTCAAATTCGATGCTTTTACATCTTTTCTCCAATTATTTTTTAACAAAATTGTTTGAATCTTGTCATTTCTTCACTAGAGTTCCAAAATATAAATTATATGAATTGCATATTGCACAACCACAAGAATAAAGCATTGGCAAAAAAGGCTTCTGCAAAATAATAATGTTATGTGCTGTTGAGTTGGACCTGACTCATAGCTACCCCTCTTTGGGTTTCTGAGGCAGTATCTCCACGGAAGTAGATTGCCCAACCTTCCTTATAGCCCTTAATAAATTCATATTCTTGACACAATAGAAAAGGACTGACATTCAAAGGCTTTATTGAACATACAGCTCTTTTCCTATTCCTGTTCCTGGCAAATAACTTCCAATAGGAGAACTGGTAGCTGATAGGCTTGCCATCAAGAAAAAAACCTCAAAAAATTAAAAGTGAATATAGATTGAGTAGATCACAATTGTTGAGCTGCTCAGTGTAGGATAAGGAGCCCTGCACAACTCTGGGCCCCTAGGATAGCACAATATCACAGCATAGAATAGAAATTTTACCTTTTCGGGGCCAATAAAACTGGTGAAAATAAATAGTTGCATACATAACACTGCTTCATCAATAAGAGCAAACACTAATCTATGGGCGGATATATAGGTAGACCACCAACATACATAGGTTTGGCAGATGATATATACATATTTGTATGTGCTATAAAAATGTCCATATGCAATTTAAACAACAGGAAGCAAAGTTAGGATAATTTCTTAGCCACAAATAAGCACCTTGAGGGAGTGGGCACTGGGGCTGGGGACAGTGTGGGGGACATCGAGCTCAATGGGCACATTATGTGATACAAAAATATTCTACATTTTACTTTAGTGAGTAGCGACCAGGGTTTTAAAAGCCTGCAAGCAGCCATCTAAGTGGCACTTATTGGTCTGTCCTTGTCCAGAACAAAGAAGAGTGAAGAAAATCAAAGATTCATGGAAACAGTCCAAAGGACTAGTGGACCATAAGAACCTCTACCTATATGACTCTGACATCAAAAGAACTAGATGGTGCCCATCTACCAATGCCAGCCACTTGGGAAGGAATCAATATTGGAGATCCTTAATAGAGTGGGAGAAAAATGTGGAACAAAGCTGAGAATCATAAAGACCAGGCTTACTGGTCTAATAGAGACTGGTGAAAACCCCTGAGACTATGGCCCTGAGTCACCCTTTGGGCCTGGAATTGAATTCACTCCTGTGGCTTAAGTCTCAGCCAAGCAATTGGTCTACAAGCTGAACACTTACACCAGAGAGATGCACTCCTGTTAGAACAGTCAACCATGGGAGATCAGAAGGGCAGCATTTGATCAGAAGGGCAGCAGATCAGAAAGGGAGGCAGGAATGCATAGATAAGAAGGACACAGAAAAAATAACCTGTGGAAACAAGGTAATTATAGGCTTGTAAGAAAGTCTTCATTGTAAAGCTGAATCTTGTCCAAGTCAGAATTGACTACTAAATATCTTTGGACTTTTTTTTTTTACATTTTATTTTTATATTAGACTTTTAGACAACCTATTTGGGAAAGGCTTTGCAAAGGTATTTCATTTCAGAGCTGCTCTCCAGATTTCTGGCATTTATATTTCTTGCACTACCAAGGTTTCTCTGATTTCTGCTTTTTTTCCCCTAACCATTGTTTTGACCATAGGTTAGTTTAATGCAAAGCATGATGTTAGAGTTGAATTAATTTGAATTACCATGTGACCTTTTGCCAGTTACATACCTCCTTTTAGTTAACTGCAAAATGAGGATACTTTCAATATAGAGTTGAAATGAGAATTTAGACATAAATACCTAATAGTAAGTCTTCTTTTTGTTTTATTCCACATTATTCATACTTAAAGGGTATTAAATTTCAGCATTTTAAACAAATAGGTAATCATGTAAGTTAATTAAATGTAAAAATGGATTCTAGTACATTTTTATATTTAGAATTATAAGCACAGATAAAAGCAAACCGTGGTGTCTTAGTTAACTGACAGAAGTTGTGACAGAAATGCCGTAAGTGGGTGGCTTTACAAATTTACTTTCTGTTTCTACTCCCATACTGTTGATTCTAACTCATAGCAAACCAGTAGGACAGCGTAGAACTGCCCCATAGGGTTTCTAGGCCTGTAAATCTTTATGGAAGAATACTGCCTCATCTTTCTACCACGTAGCTGGTTCAAGCTGCCAGCCTTTTGGTTAGCAGCCCAGTGCTTTAACCACAGCATCATCAGAGCTCTTTTCTCACAGTTTAGGAGGCTGGAAGTCTGAATTCAAGGTGCTGATTCTAGAGGAAACTTTATTTGGGCGCTGGAGGAAGGTCTTGTCTCTTACAAGCTTGTTTCTTGGTTCCCTGGAGAGCTCATCCGGCATGGTTCTTCTCTTCCCCCATCTGTGCGTGCTTCTCTGTGCCTGATCTTTTATATCACAAAAGAGATTGACTTAAAACACATCCTATACTGATAAAGCTTCATAAGTATAACAAACATTTCTTCCCAAATGGGATTATAAACACAGGTATGTTGTTGTTAGGTGCCATTGAGTTAGCTCCAACTCCTAGCGACCCTGTGTACAATAGGATACTGCCCAATCCTGTGCCAGCCTCACAATCCTTGCTATACCCGAGCCCTTCGTTGCAGCCACTATGTCAATCCATCTGGTTGAGGGCCTTCCCCTTCTTTGTTGTCCCTCCACTTTGCCAAGCATGATATCCTTCTCCAGGGAATGGTCCCTTCTGACAACATGAACAAAGTATGTGAGACGAAGCCTGGCCATTCTTGCTTCCAAGGAGCATTCCGACTGCACTCGTTTCAGGAGAGATTTGTTCATTCTTCTGGCAGTCTGTGGTACTTCTGGTATTCTTCACCAACAACACAACTCAAAAGCATCAATGCTTCGGTTATGTAACATATTCATAGACTATTTTAGAAGGAGCTAAATCAAACCATTTTAGCTAATACCCAAAATCTCAGTGACATTAAAAGGGTAAACACATACACATTGGTCATTCAGTGGTAGAATCTTCACCTTCCACATGGGAGAACTGGGTTCAATTTGTGGCCAGTGCACTTCATGTGCAGCTACACCCATCTGTCTTTGGATGCTTGGTTGTTGGTGTGATGCTGAACAGGTTTCAGTTGAGGTTCTAGTAGTCTAAGGTGGACTAGGGAAGAAAGGCTTGGTGATTTACTTCCAAAAATTAGTCAAAAAAAACCCTATGTATCACAATGGTCCAATGCCTAACTAATCATGATGGTGCAGGACTAGGCAGTATTTTGTTTTACTGTGCCTGGGGACTGCCTTGACTTGGGAGCTGACTTGAGGGCAGTTAACAACATTTAATGATTTTTATATTTGTAGATGTTAATATTTTCTGCATCACCCAAGGAGCTAAGATATTTCAGAAAATCTAATTAGAAGTCAAGTCCCCTACCATGCAACAATTACCTCACCTCTTTATGCACCTTCTGTTAAAAATTACCTGGCTCCTTGTTGTATTTAGTGTAAATAATGTACCAACTGGTTCATAGGTATCATTTGTGTCAAAGTCATTTGGAGTGGTTCATATTTGGATGGAAATACTATGGCCCCAACCTAGACCTATTGAATCTGAATGTCTATGGATGAGGCCCAAGAAACTATATAATTAGTCTTGGGTGTTTTCAGAGCAGTCAGGTGGGAGGCTCATTTGATCAATTTCTACTTTTTCCTCACTGATCACATCCAATCCATCAGCAATTTCACTGCTTTCATCCTAGTGAAAGCTTGGACTACCCTTGTCTCTCTAATGCCACTGCATGAAACTAAACTGGCCTTCCCATCTACTCTTATCCTCAAACTGTTTACCACAGTGCTGTTCTTAAAATGTATATCACAGGGAGTTCCAGTAAGATGGCAGAATAGGCAGATAAACTACACAGACCCTCTTCAACAAAGAAAAGGGGAACCAATTAACAGTTACAGAAGATAATCCTGGAGCCCTGAGCTTTGAAAGGAAGGATATAGAAGTAGACTTAACTGCAACTAGTAGAAGAACCTGCATGAAAACACCGAAAAAGGAGACATATGGAGCTGTGGTCTGTCAGCAATCCTGACAGCACGGACAGCTTGGATATTGCCAAGTGGTGTTAGGACCTAAGAATTAACCTGAAAATCGGCCCTGCTAGCCAGGGGCTGCACAGAAGATTGCACTGGTGACTGGTGAATAAAAGGGGAAACAGCAAAAAGGGAGATGGGCTGAGCTGTGGACTTCTGGCTGTCCAGAGAGCACAGCCATTTTGAATGTTTATAAGCAGTTTGACCATTTTGGATATGTAAAGTGACAGCATTCTCTCATATTCCAGGGACCTATGAATAGGCTCCACTTGCCAGGACCACAAGGATATTCTAGACACAAACAACTGGAAAGGTGGAATATTCCCCTTGTTACTCTTATACCTCACACTCTCTTGGTGAACAGAGGTGTGGCTATCCCTCACTCCCACCCACCTTCTGGGTCGGCAGGAATTCCATACCAATTTGGGTGCTCTGATGGAGCCTGGGTGCCCTGCCCTGCCTCGCC
>NW_006921653.1:7267532-7332633 GCF_000298275.1 Orycteropus afer afer
ACTTCCGTAGTGATACTGCCTTGGAAACCCAAGGAGGGGTCGCTATGAGTCGGGTCCGACTTCATGGCACATAACAACAACAACAACATCAAAAATAAAATAAAATACTTGGGAATAAATCTTACCAGGGACACAAAAGACCTGTACAAAGAAAACTATAAAAGACTACTTCAAGAAACCCTAAGAGATCTACATAAATGGAAGAACTACTGCAAGATCTACATAAATGGAGCATGGTATATGCTTGTGGGTAGGAAGATTGAACATTGTGAAAATGTCAATTCTACTGAAACCAATCTATACATTCAATGCAATCCCAATCCAGATCCCACAGACATTCTTTAAGGATGTCGAAAAACCAATCTGATGGCGTAATGCCTAAGGCATTTGACTGCTAACCAGAAGGGTGGCGGTTCAAACCCACCAGCACCTCCTTGGAAGGAAGGTTGGGCAATCTACTTCCGTAGTGACACTGCCTCAGAAACCCAAGGACCGGTTGCTATGAGTCAGATGCGACTCAACAGCAGTGAATTTTTTTTTTTTTTTAACTTTATATGGAAAGGAAGGAGACCTCAGATAAGCAAAGCACTATTGAAGAAGAATAACAAAGTAGGAGGTCTCACACACCCGGATCTTAAAACCTACTATAAAGCCACAGTCATCAAAACTGCATGGTATTGGCACAACAGATCCACAGACCAATGGAATAGAATTGAGAACCCAGAAATAGAGCTATTGACGTATGGTCTGCTGAACTTTGACAAAGGGCCAAAATCCATTAAATGGGGAAGAGATTGTTTAACAGGTGGTTCTGGCAAAATTGGATATCCATTTGCAGAAACATGAAACAAGATCTGTACCTCACACTGTACACAAAAACTAACTCCAGATGGAACAAAGACTTAAATGTGAAACCTGAAACTATAAAGTTCCTCAAGGAGCAAATTTAGGGGCCCTAATATATAGCATAAATAGACCACCAAGCATAACCCAAAACACACAGACAGCAGAATATAAACTAAATAAATGGGACCTTCTAAAAATTAAATTTTTATGTGGTCCCAGAACTTCTCCAAGAGAGTCAAAAGAAAACCTACAGATTGGGAAAAAATATTTGGCAATGACATATCTGACAAGGGACTTATCTCTAAAATTTATAGAAAACTCCAACACCTCAACAACAGAAAGACAAATAATCTAATGGGCAGAAGACATGAATGGACACTTCACCAAAGAGGATATTCAGGCAACATACGAAGAAATGTTCATGATCATTAGCCATTAGAGAGATGCAATCAAAACAAAGAGATGCCATCTTACCCCAGCGCTAGTAGCAAAGTTCACCAAGACAGAAAATAACAAATGCTGGTGAGGATGTGGAGAGATTGGGACTCTCATACTGCTGGTGAGACTGTAAAATGATACAACCACTGTGGAAAGCAGTATGGCATTTCTTACAAAGTTGGAATTAGAAATACCATTTGATCCAGCCATTTCATTACTAGGTATATATCCTAAATAAGTGAGAGCCAGGACAAAAACAGATATTTGCACCTCTGTTGATCACAGCACTATTTACAATACCCAAAAGATGGAAACAACCTAGGTACCCATGAACAGAACAATGGATAACCAAGCTACGGTACATACACACAGTGGACTACTATACAACTTTGAAGAATAATGTAGAATCTGCAAAACACTGCATAATGTGGATGAACGTGGAGGACATTATGCTGAGTGAAATAAGTCAGTCACAAAGGATCAAATATCATATTAGTCCATTAGAATAAAAAGTCAAGGAAAGGTATATATATGGAAGGATATTTTCTTTGTTGGTTACCAGAGGTAGGAGGGGAGGTAGACAGGTAGAGCAAGTATTGATTTGGGTGAAGAGAAGGGCAATGTACCAAATGTGAGTGATCAACATGGTGGCACTGAGGAAGAGAAAGATGTAGGTGCATGAGAGGTACAGACAGCAAAGATGAACCCTTTTGCATGTATAGTACTGCATTGTTGGTGAAGTGAAACACTGATATATGGGTGGACAGGCTGAACTATTAGGCATGTCCATGCAGGGGGCAGTGTGCCAAAGACCACGTATAGGGTTGGCAGACAATGCTTCTACAAGTGTATGTTCTGTAAGATTTCCCAGGTATACAGCAGAGCTGTCAATGGACAAGGTTATAGTCATTTCTTGGCCACAGCCAGCTACCCAGAGGGAATGAGTAGTGGGACCCATGGACTCATGACCATAGTTGCAGGGGACATCAAGTTCAATTGGCATAACTTACTACACAAAAACATTGTTCCATATCCTACTTTGGCGAGTAGTGACTGTCATCTTAAAAACTTGCAAGTGGCCATCTAGATGCAACGATGGGCCTTTCCTCATCCAGAAGAAAGAATGAAGAAAACCAAAAACGCATGAAAACAATTAGTCCAAGGGACTGGTATACCATGTGATCCTCAGCCTATATGACTATGAGATCAGAAGAACTAGATGGTGCCTGGCTACCACTGTCATCCACTCCGAGGGGGATCCATGTAGGAGATCCTGGATAGAGAGGGAGAACAATGTGGAACAAAACTCAAAATCATTTAAAAAAAAAAAAAAAAAAGGACCAGGTTTGGTGGTCTGATGGAGCCTGATGGGACCACTGAGACTGTGGCCCCTAACTGCCCTTCAGGTCTGGAATTGAACCCACTCTTATGGCTTCCAGCCAAACAAAAGACATGCATATGAACTGAACATTTACATTAGGTAGGTACACTCCTTGGAGAGATCGATCATGGGAGAATAGAAGGGCTGAGTATGCACAGGGAGGCATCTTAGGGGGCAGGAGTGCATGAGAGGGAAGGACACAGGGAAGAGGTATCTGTGGGGAGGAAGCGGTAGGTGAGCAGTTGCATTGTGGGAAATGGCAGTCAATGTCCTGAGACAAAGTGTATGTGAACTGCTGTATGGAAAGTGAATTTGCTCTGTAAACTTTCACCCAAATCACATTAAAAAAAAAAAAAAAAAAAAGTACATCACAAATTTAGGACTAGATCTTTAAGAATAACTTGAAACAAACTTAATTCCAATAATTTATTTCATATCAATATCTAAAAAAAATCCAACATCCTCCTGGTTACATTTGGATATTAGGAAAACCAAAAAAAAAAAAAAAACCACTGCCATCAAGTTGATTCTGACTCATAGTGATTGGGTTTCTAAGGCAATTATTCTTTCCAGAAGTAGATTGCCCAGTCTTCTTTCCGCAGAGTGGCTGGTGGGTTTGAACCACTAACCTTCTGATTAGCAGTCAGATGCCTTAGGCACTGTGCTAGCAGAGCTCCTTGGATATTAGGAAACCAACTTATTTTGTATACCAGTGAAAGAACCAAGCATTCATACTGCCCTTCTACAGAAATGGAACCTCAGGATAACCAAATTATTGATGATGGAAGTACTACATACAGAAATATTTCACCTAATGAGAGTTATAACCTTTTTGCAACTCCTAATGAAGTAACATAGCTAGGCAATAATCATCAATGACAATATAAGATAAACAGAGATTCTGAGGTACACACATCTCATTTTATTGAGCTTTTGCTTTATTGTGTTTCACAGATACAGTGTTTTTTTTACAAGTTGAAAGTTTGTGGCAACCCTGCCTCAAGCAAATCTTTTGGTGACATTTTTCCAATAGCATGTGCTTATTGTATGTCTCTGCATCACATTTTAGTAATTTTCACAATATTTCACACTATTTCATAATGCTATTGCACACTTAATAGATTACAGTATAGTGTAAACATAACTTTTATATGCCCTGGGAGACCAAAAAATACGTGTAATTCGCTTTATGGCATATTTATTACGATGGCCTAGAACTGAACCCACAATGATCTCTGAGGTATGCCTGTACCTGACATTACTGTAAAGTTTTGCCAGAAAATCAAACCTTAATTTGTTAAGCCCTCTAGATCAGTTTATAGTAAATACAAGACAGCAAAACAAGTTAAATTGCAGCAACCAGCAAGATGCAGAATGTGGGAGATTCTGCAGCAAAAAAATGATCTGGTTTCTCAAATAAATTGTAACAGCAACAAATGGAGGTGGTGTTGTTATGTGCCATCAAGTCATCTCCAACTCATAGCAACTCCTGCTTGGGTTTCCAAGTAGGAGTAAGGAAATTACAAAGTGTCACCCAATTACACTGTATGGGCCTTACCTGAATTTTGATTCAAACCAATTGGAAATAATGACAAAAATGGTAATAGAGGAAATTTGGAATTATTAGTATTTCGGCATAATTTCTGAAATTTATCTTTTAAAAGAAATATTTACAAATGAAATTGCTTTAAAATAATCTGGCAGTTGAAGAACAGGTGAGAGTACAGATGTGACACAATTGTTGAGCCTGGTTTCTTTAATACAGTTCTTGCTTTTGGCTATGTTGTTGTTGGTGTTATATGCCATCAAGTTGGACCCGACTCATAGCGACCCCTCCTTGGGTTGCCAAGGTGGTATCACTACGGAAGTAGATTGCCCAACCTTCCTTCTAAGGAGTGACTGGTGGGTTTGAACTACCTGCCTTCTGGTTAGCAGCCAAGTGCCTTAGGCACTATGCTACCAGAGTTCCTGCTTTTGGCTATAATTGCCCATCAATAAAAAGTATATAAATTACATTAATAAAACTTCAGTTGATTGCTATGGAAATCACTGTAAAATCCCAAGTCCATGCCTTGGCTGATGAAACCACTCTTCTGTGTCTCGGAATTGCTTACATCTACAAAGTTCTTGCCTGTTCTAGGGTTTTGACTCACACAGACCTATTTTCCCTTCCTCTTAGCCCTTTTCCCCCTTAGGGTCTCTTTCTGGCTTCAATGGCATCTTAGGGAGGGCTTGGCCACCATATGATTAGGCCATCCTTGTTAATGCTGTCAGTGTACTTTATTTAGCATGATTTGTAATTTGTTCTGTCTCTCCTACTAGAATGTAAAATACAAGCCCATCTTGTACAATCCAGCACTTCTAATACGTATCACATGTGATAAGATACTCAATAAGAACTTGATCAGTGTTGTCTACCTCAGATGTATATATCAACTCAAATTGTGTGTGACAAGGAACTAAATGTTATGAAACTAAATGGTTACATGAATATTTTGGTAGGTGTTATTTCTGGAATAAAACCAGCTGCCATTGAGTTGACCCTGAGTCATGGTGTTTTTCCTTGAAAGCAGACAGCATTATGGCAATTGGGTTTTGAGGGTAACACAGGGCTAGAATGAAGTTTGAAGTTACAGACAGACAGACGTCCCAAAACTCATTTGTATGCTTTACAAATTACACTGCAATGAAATTTGTTTAGATTTTTCTTTGCATCAGATTCTCGTTGCAAGAGTTTGGCTCATATTCACCCACTGCAGATATCCTTGAAGAGTGGGAATACCTTGAGAGGTCTTTGAATCATAGCACCTGACACATGGAGGCACTTAATAAAAGCTTGTTTGTTAAATTCGTCATGTACTTGAAGATTATAGTAACTCATTCTCTGCAAGTCCAAATAATCGTGGTTTGTCTTTAGAAATAATTTATCATCTAATACTTTATAATTTTAGCTAAATGTTCACTTTGAGCTCTTGTAAGCATCCTTTGAGCTGACTCCAATGATTGGCTCCAGGTATCCATGCCCCTCATGTGTTCATTCACACTCATACTGAATAGAGCTGATCCACGTAGCCAATATGGTATTACTTTAGCAATGAAGGAGTGTGATCTCCAAGGCGAGGTCATAAGGCCTATTGGGGCTTCTGCCCAATTAAATCTCTAAAGTTTTCTGTCAGTGTTTATAACCTATATGGTCCACTCTCCTGTTTCCTTTAACAGAATAAATTTGTTTCCGATTACTCACATTGGTTTTAAAAGGTAATCCCAGATGCTACCCCTTCCTAGCTTGCCAACCCTTGAGACCTAGAATCATCTGTAAATTTAGTAAGTATGTTTTACATTTCTATTCTATCATTTTAAGTCATGGATAAAAGCATTAGAAGACATTGAATCTAATACTGATTACAGCAGTCCTGAAAGACTTGTATATATTCAGAGATCAACAATGAGCCTATGATGATTTTAAGGTTACATCATGATAAATATCTGAATACCCACTTAATATGGAGATGCAATGAGGATGACAGACTAGATAAATTTGATCTCACTTCCCTCCATATATCAGATCCATCACCATCACTGGAGAACATGAGATTTAAATATCTCAATGTTTTAAAAAAAGCATATCCCAGGATTAAGCTTTATACTGAATTTGTAAACAATGTCAAAATTAACAGGTTGTGAAAAATCCCCTAATTACATTTTCTTTAAGGGGAGTAGGGGCTTCCTTAATTTAATTAGACAACCAAGATACGGCAATAAGTCTTTATTTTTCATGTAGGGTTCCACTGGGGGTTAACGACTCAGAGAACACACTGCTAGAATACAGAACCGAACAAAAGCATTTCAGCATGCTGCCTTGCTGTACATGGAAAACTGGTGAACTTCTTCAGACACTAAGACTAGGAAATAAAATAGGTTAACTCCATTTGTTGATATGCTTATGAATCACTCAGCAGTGTTATTTATTATAGGCTGCCTTTACCTGAAAGCAGAATTATAATCACTCTGGCAGCCTCTGGGCAATTCTAAAATGCAGGTCTAGTAAAAGGTCCAACGAGCAAGAAAGGGACAGATGCCATGTCCCCATCCTCAAGGGAGACAGATTTGAAGCCTGGCTCTGCACATTTTAAGGACTAATATGGCCATCTTAACAGCTTAATGTTGCATTTCTCTTACCACATATATTGGCAATAAGCATTAATTGAGAACTTCTGAAACATTAACTGAATACACTGAGGTTTTAAAAGCAGAACACTGTCCACATAACAGAATTGCTTTCACAACTTTTGCCCAGTTCTCACCTGCTATCCTGCAAAAACCCCTCATGTGATGAATTTTAGTGAAAGCCTCTAGCAATTGTAACAGACCTTTCTCAACCCAGTTCTAGATACTAAGTATCAGAAACAAGTGCCTGTGAAGTAGAAGTGCTCACAGGGAAAATGGCAGTGTTTCTACTGGAGGTAAGTGTCAAGTTTCTTCTTGATGTTGTCAAAGGAATCTGCTCCCATGTAATCAGCCTGGCCCTGTTCCCACCGCTCCTTCCGTTCTTCTGAGGATACAAAAGGCTGTGGTGCAGCTGGGACCTCCCCAAAGGAAAGATGTGATATGGCCATCGAGGCCTCTTCCTAGAAGGAGAGCATAATCAGTCGTTGAGAGCTGGAAATCAGACCGTTTTAAAGAATGCAATAAACTGAAGAAAGTGAGAAAAGCCAGGATGAATTATCATGCAAAGTAGCAAAAACAGAAAAGTATTACATGAAACAAACAAACAAAAGACAGAAATACAAAGATCATATGATTTTTTCCTAACAAAATGAAGACTTCTTGACTCAGTGAACACATTGGGAGAACAAATTAGGGTTAATGTTTAAGTTCTGCATACCTTTCTACAGAAGCCACAAGAGAAAGCCAGTGTATAGACCAAGTCTGAAAGCTGCAAACAGTTCATTAGAAAGTGTAAGATGGATGGAGAAGGGAACACAAGTCTCATGATAAATTCTCGATCTGTGTGGGCTCAGAAAGGTCGAGAACTTAAACAAAATGGTACTTCAGAGGCTAAGCTTCAGAAAGCACCTAACCAGAGAGCCACACCACGTATACAAGTTGTCACATAAGAATGAAAGCTAAATGGTTTCAGACTATGTACCAAACTCATCTTCCTGTTCAAGCTTTCCTTTGGATTACCGAGCAGCATCTATTCTTGTAGCTTCTGTTAATTTAATCTGCTTAGTTTTTAACAACTGTTTTAATTGCCATCACCACCTTTCCTTAGTTCATATTTTTCAGTCCTTAGATTGCAGAAGAAACAGTGTAAGCATGCAGAAAACAAAACAAACCTACTCAACATTTAATTTGATTCTACATTTAATATAATTTTATGTATAGATTAGTAATAACATGTAATGCACCATAAAAGAATACCAGTGTTAAAAAGCTCTGAGCTGAGAAGGTACTGGAAATCTTAGCAGAGAAAGAGGAAGGCAAATGAATACACACAGGCATTACTTTTAACAGAGAAAATGAATTACCTCAGAAGCAATTTCTGATGACCTGTTTTTTGGTGCCATATGTATTTAAGTATGCATGTATGTATGTATTTAAATATACTAGAATTCCAAGGTATGTGGGTACATTCCATAGGATTGTATTATAGCTGAGGCCACCTAAGAAGTCCCTCCATTGGATAAGCCCTGCCTTAACCTTCTGTTTGCACAGGAATGAGGTAAGGGGGCCTTCCAGAGTCCTTTGCTAATGTGACAGCTATGAACCCAGAGTTATTCCCCTATGAGAGCAGCTCTAGAAGTCAAGCCAAGTATGGTGGATCTAACTTAAGGAATTCCCCTTTTAATGTGTATAACATCATCTGCCACTCCAAAAAGTGCTATATTTACTTCTGCGCTATAGAGGAATACCTTAAGTGAGGTATTTTTCCACAACAATCCGTTACAAGACTAAGAGAATTTATGTAAGTTCTTTAAACCTCAGTTAATTTTTCTACAAAAATGAGATATTAATAATAGTATTATTTGCCAAGGTTAAATAAGAGTAGCTTTTATTAACGGTTACTACATGACAAGCAAGGTGCCCTGGTGGCTCAGTTAGCTGAAAGGTTAGAAGTTGAACCCACCAGGCACTCTGTGGGAGAAAGATGTGGCAGTCTGCTTCTGTAAAGATTCCAAAAAAACCCAAACCCATTTTCATGGAGTTGATTCTGACTCATAGCAACCCTACAGAAGACAGTAGAACTGCCCCATAGGGTTTCAAAGGCTGTAAATCTTTATGGAAGCAGACTGTCGCATCTTTTTCCCACAGAGGGGCTGGTAGGTTAGAACTGCTGACTTTTCGGAAGCAGCTGAATGCTTAACTACTGCACCACCAGGGCTCCTTCTGTAAAGATAACAGCCTTGGAAATCGTATGAGACAGTTCTAATCTGTTCTACAGGGTTGCTATGAGTTGGAATTGACTCCATAGCAACAAGTTTATTTTTTATATGCCATGCACTGTTCCAATTGCTATACAAGTATTCTTTCATAATCCTATAAAACAATGTATTTGGGTACAAATGCTAATAAGTGGCTAAAATTTGTATCACAGAGAAGATCTTTGAAACTTTAAAATCTCTTATAACCAGATAATTAAGTGATCAGTTAGACTTGATTACAATTCATTCACTTCTGTTCTTTATATCTTCATATGTAATGTAACAGTTTAATTCCTCATTTTCTTCCAACTCTTCCAAAGTAAGAAAACTTGAAGGAGGACCCTTAAAATCAGAAAAGATGCTAAAGCAGATTATTATTGTAAACATCAACATCTCCCTCTGACAAGAGAGACTCTTTTTTTAGGATCCTAATACCCCAAGCATTTGACTGCTAACCAGAAGGCTGGAGATTCAAACCCACCAGGCCACTCCTCGGAAGGAAGGTTGGGCAATCTACTCCCGTAGAGATACTGCCTTGGAAACCCAAGGAGGGGTCGCTGTGACACGAATCAACTTGAGGGCCTTGAGTTTTTTTTGTATAATAACTACAGGCAGAGCCTTGCTGGCACAGTGGTGAAAGCACTCAGCTGCCAACTGAATGGTTGATAGTTCTAATCTACTAGCTACGCCACAGGAGAAAGATGTGGCAGTCTGCTTCTGTAAAGATTATAGCTTTGGAAATGCTGCGGGGGCAGTTCTACTCAGTTCTATAGGGTTGCAAGTGACTTGATGGCAATGAGTTTGATATTTTATAATAAGTGACTCAATGGCAATGAGTTTGATATTTTATAATAACCACAGCGGTATAAACATAGGAGAGCAAATAATCCTACAAAGTATTTATTTTATGTTTCTGTTATTGTGACTTTTACTGGAAACACATTCCTTTAAGCAGATGGCAAATACGAACAGGGATATTTATGTTTTTAATGAGGCATCTGTTTTCATAGACTATATTCTGTAGTATTGTTGTTGGCCGTATATGCCGTCGAGTCGGCCCCGACTCATAGCGACCCCTCCTTGGGTTTCCGAGGCAGTATCACTACGGAAGTAGGATTGCCCAACCTTCCTTCTGAGGAGTGGCTGGTGGGTTTGAACCGCCAGCCTTCTGGTTAGCAGTCAAGTGCCTTAGCCACTATGCTACCAGAGCTCCCATTCTGTAGTATATAGAGTATATATTTTATAGACTGTATGTATATATATTCTATAATATATACACTTGAGGAATAATCTCAGAATCTTTTCATAGGACAACAAACTAAAAATTTATAGTTTTAAGATATGTATGTATACAAAAATCTCTACAAACTGCCCCTATACCCTCAGAGGCAATGAAATATGCCACAAAACCTATTCTACTTCAGTCTTTGCTGATAATATTTCTCCTTTCTAAGTTGTCCGTTGTTTTCCTTCAACAAAAATTATCTCTTATTTAAAATAGCACTAAATATTCCCCATTTCTATTGATATATCAAGTTACAGGGAAAAAAAAAAAAAACAGCATAACATTATCCAAAAGATGAAAACAGAACCTACCACATTTTGGCATGAGAAGGACTCTTTGACAAGGCCATGTTGTTGAAGCAGAGGTAAAACGTTAGTGGTGAAGGTGTCCCACCACATGTTGAGAAACTCTGGATGAATCGTGGTAGGGTCATGGGCCTCACTTCTCACACTTTTTGTTTTGGAATCATAAGTATAATTCCACGGTTTGATTTGTCCCAGGAAATGCACAACTTTGGCATTTGCACCGAACCTGCCAAGTAAACACAAGTTGGTCAGTGAACTCCGAGCACTGTCAAAAGGACAAGCTGCATTTTGTTGGGTGGTCTTAATAGCACAATTTCCATCCTAGAGTAATGGTTAAAAAGAAACTGGCCTCACTTCTTGAAAACTGGTGGGGTTGGGTAGGGAGGACAATGTGTAGCCAGAGTACTGAGGGGAAGACCAGAAATGGTTCCTTAGTTTTAGGCGTGTGAAGGCAGAGAGAAGCAAGAGAGAGGAGGGAAGACGGATGCTGGAGCACACAGAAATCATGTGGAAGCTTCCAGTGTCATGGGTGTGGAAATGCAGGTGGGTCAGCCTGTTTCTGTATAACAAAGAATCGGAACTTTTTCCAGATGCTTTAGGTATTGAGATGATTTTATCTAACTACTTAGGAGCTCTGGTAGCATAGTGGCTAAGGCACTTGACTGCTCACCAGAAGGCTGGCGGTTCAAACCCACCAGCCACTCCTCGGAAGGAAGGTTGGGCAATCCTACTTCCATAGTGATACTGCCTCGGAAACCCAAGGAGGGGTCGCTATGAGTCGGGGCCGACTCGACGGCAAACAACAACAACAACAACAACCCCACACATATCTATGGAAATGACAGACACAGGAGGTGGTAGGAAGAAAACAAGTTTCAGAGCAAGGCCTATTTATAAGAAGACTGGGTCTAGGTGAGTTACTGAACATGGAAGGAAGGGTTTTATCAAGAGATGGGCCACTTGAGATTCAGGCGAAGAGAAGTGGTGCGAGACGAAGAGCAGCTAAGTGGGAAAAATGAGGCTCAGATAGGAAGGTGGGAGAGAGCAAAGACAGAGTTTGCAGTTTTGCATAAAGTAGTCATCTACATTATGTTCTTGGAAATCATCTAAGGCAGCTGCTGGCCTGTTATCAGTGCTTGATGTAAGGGGTATTGTCTGGGCCCAACACCAGCCACTTTATATGAAGGTTTGGGAATCCCTTTAACTAACTATGGACTAACTGAACAAACAAAACAGTGTTTATTTACAAAGTAAAGGAGTCTGAAGGGCCTGCTTTCATAGTAACACATCAAATGCAAAAAATAGCAGAGGTCTCAAACACTAGGCCATTTTGTACAGTGAGAGTTTCAGTTAATCTAGCTATGAGTTTCAATTATTTATTTTTATGTCTCCATCATGTTCCCTGGAGAATGTTTCTGAACATCATTTCTATCATTTTTTTTCATCCAGTCATTTATGAAAATATAAAAGAGTCATATCAAAATTAAATAAGAGCAAAAGTCCTAAGTAGAAGGAGAAATTTTTTTGTTTAATATTTTTTTCAGCCTTACTGCAAATTTGGGGGTATATGCTGCAGAAGGAAAACATGGGGTATTTTTCCAGTGTTATAAATAAGGCAACAACATTTCAATCAGGTACCAGTTAAAACTGATGTCACTAGGCTGACAATAAAATAGGCAAATAATAAGGAGGAAAAATGTTAATGTCAGAAGATAAAGTTCATCTGACCTCAACCCACAGTAAGGATAACAGAAGAATCACTGACTCATTCCCTGATTTATCCACCAAATTAACAGCCAGGAGTTTAAAAAAAAAGGGTTGGACACATATTCCAATTGTCTCTAAATTTCTGAGAGCCATTCATTCTGACCCAGTAATGAGGATTTGTCTCAGCTTGCATATATCTCTTAAAATAAGTGTTCTAATTTTAACTTGATAGAATCTCAAAAAGAGACATCCAGATCACAAGACAGAGTTTGAACTAGAGCCAGCAACAATACTGCTTATGTTAGCTATTAAAGTAATCCCTGTGATCTGATGTCATCAAAAGATCAGATAGAATTTTCATGACTAGTATAGTAGCTGAGAAACATAGCCAGTAATGTGTGGATTAGACCATAGAACTGTTTAGAATGGAAAAGGAACTAGTCCACTGCAGTCCCACACAGGAGCAATTTCAGCTTCCACTAAGTTCTTGAAGCATGATATTCAATCAGAAACCAAGAAAGAGAGATAGACAGCACTGCTTGTGTGACCACTCTCTGGGAAATGAAAAACTGATTTGTAGCAGCCATGCCAAGCATCCTTTGCCCACTTTCATGGCTCATGTTCTCTGTGACATCACCACTCACTTACGCAGCTTCTTAGACTCACTCTAGTGTATTGGTGCAGTCACACATGGATCCTCCCTGCCACAATCAATGAGTCACCTTTCCTCTCTCACCAGAAAATCCCCTCTTATCCACTGTTAATCTAAATCAAGGGTTACAGATACAGGTGCTTGCAGTGACGGGGCTGATCATGCAGAGGAGAGGACTTGGTGAGGTAGGGACTGTGGAGCCCACTCCAGTATGCATGTCCTGTCACCAGAATATAGCTGCCACCAGCAGCAAACAACTACGGTCACTGGGGACTGTGGATCTGAGCTACCCTACCCCCAAGTATGATTTTTCTCTCCTTTTCAAGCTAAATATCCATTCCAGTAGTCCCTAAGGAATCACAACAATTTCAGTTCTCAAACCCAGACTTTAATAACATAGACTAGGACCTAGGTCTACTACATTGCCAACTAGGTTGGCCTCTCTTCGCAAAGTAGGCCAGGGAAAGCCCCATAATGCCAGGTCACAAGGGAGACATCATTCTTAGTCTCCACTGGCAACTGCTCATTTGTTTACTCAACCCAAAATTACACCCACCTACTTGCATCTGTGCCCATGCATGCAGTCTACCTTCCTTCTTGTTACTAAGAAATAATCTTATCTGAAGCCAGCCTCTTCAGACTACCTGTGCACTATTGGTCCCATTCCTTTTCACCTAGTCAAAGACTCCACTCTAGCAACTCTCTCTTACTTTTCTGCATTGTTAGTTCTCTTCCTCTTCTCTCCTAGCAGTATACAAACATATTGTAAGTTTTCCAATGTAAAAAAAAAAAAAAAAAAACCCAACCACCTTCTCTTGTTCCCACATCTCCATTCAGCTGCCATCCTATTTCTCTGCATCCTTGTAAAGCAAGATGGCTTAAAAGAGCTGTCCATATTCACTGTCTCCAATTCCCCTCCATTGTCTTAGACCCACTTCAGTCTCACTCTCTCCTCCACTCCCCTAGATGTACTCTTGCCAAAGCTACCGGTGAGCTCCACATTCTAAATCCAGTGCCAGCTGTCAGTTGTTGTCTTATTTATCACAGTATCTGAGAGACATGATCACTCCTTTCTCCTTGAAATATTTTCTCTTCTTGGCTTCTACACCACCATACTTTCCTGATTTACCTCTTGCTTTACTATTTGTTCTCAATCTCTTGTCCCTGTTCTTCCTCACTTTCCTGCCTCAGGGGTCAGTTTTCAGGACTCTTTCCTTCTATAATCATTCTCTTAGTTACATTCTCATCTTATAGCTATAAATATAATTTATATGTTTATGGCTCCTAGTGAGTTCTCATTCAGACTTCTCTCCTGAACTCCTGACTCATATCTATTTACCTAGCCCATGCTTTTATTAAGGATGTTTAATATGCATCTCAAACTTAACACATCCAAAAACTTAATATAGTCAATATATTTCTCATCAATCCTGGCTTCACCCATAGTCTTTCCTACCTCAGTAAAAGGCAACTCCATCATTCTAGCTGCTCAGGTACAAGACAGTCATCTTTGACATCTCTCTCGCATCTCAACAAATACCTGATTTTTTCATCAGAAGTTGGAAATTTGGATTTTATGTGAAATTCTCTAAATTTTCAAATGTTGACAACTGAGGCTTTTTTTTTTTTTTGTTTTCTTTGGAGTAAATTTTGCCCATTTGGTCTTACACAGATTTTTTTTTTTTTTTTTTTTAAGGAAACTCTTTATGTTGCTGTTGTTGTTATGTGCCGTCAAGTGAGACCCGACTCATAGCGACCCCTCCCCTTGGGTTTCCGAGGCAGTAACACTACGGAAGTAGATTGCCCAACCTTCCTTCCGAGGAGTGGCTGGTGGGTTTGAAACTCTGTACAGGGAAAATAAAACGTATCTGTGGGACATATACTATCTGCAGCCCAACAGTATGTGAACACATGGAAGACATGTTTTCTACTCCATCACCACACTCTTTCCCTTCCTCTTTGGTGGTGGTGTTGTTAGATGCTATTGAGTTGATTCAGACTTACAGCAACCCCGTTATAACAGAATGAAACACTGCACAGCGTTAATTGTGGATCCAAGTAAAATGAAATCCTTGATAACTGCAATCTTTTCTCCATTTATCATGATGTTCCTTATTGGTCCAACTGTGAAGATTTTTGTTTTCTTTAGGCTGAAGTGTGATCCATACTGAAGGCTGGGATCTTTGATCATCATCAGTAAGTGCTTCAAGTCTTCTTCACTTTCAGCAAGCAAGGTAATGTCATCTGCATATTGCAGGTTGTTAGTAAGTCTCCCTCCAATCCTGATGCCACATTCCTCTTTATATATGGTCCCGTTCATTTGCTCAGCATACAATTGAATAAATACGATGAAAGGCTACAACCCTAATAGACATATTTCCTAATTTTAAACCACACAGTATCCTCTTGTCTGTCTGAATGCCTATCTCTTGGTTTATGTAGAGACCATGAACACAATTAAGTGTTCTGGAATTCCCCTTTTTCACAATGTTATTTCCTATTTTTTACAATGTTGAGCTCCCTCTTCCTGAGATGGCATCTCTCAAGTAGATTCTGCCCTTGGGATTTCATTCCTGTGCCCTTTCTGCCTATTGCTGGAGAAGCTTCTAAAGACTAGACTGGATCAAGTCTGAAAGCTTTTCCCTTGGTGATGAGGACTCAAGCAGGACAGTGGAACAGATCATGTGATAGAGACACCACACTGGGAAATGAGGTCAGAATGACCAGATGGTGATCATGCTGAGCAATGTTCACCTGGGGCCTAAAAGGCATCACACTCACCCAGAAAGGAAGAACAGGGTATGTCTGATTCTTCCTCAACAGCCAAACCAGGACTGACTGTGTCATATATTGTACAGGAAACAGTGGGCACTTGAGCAGTTGCTAAACTGATTAGACTATGCACTCCTTGAAAGCAAGAGCATACCTCATTCATCTTTGGGGCCCTTAGCAGAGGAATATATGCAGCACACAAAAAAATGAAAACCAAGAGTGATCCAAATTACAACAGCCTCAGAGCTTTGGTGAAGATGTAAGAATGTGAAAAATAAAACCAGAAAGGCTATAGCTTCAATGACAATTGCCATGGGGGAGGTGGAGAGGTTGGGGTGGTGGTTTGAAGGCAAGGGGGGTCTCAGGGATTAAGGGAAGACAATCAAATAGAAATACACAACAACAGTAGAATGTAAGACGTAAGTAAGGGTTTAATTTCCTTTCTCAAAAAAACTGATTTTAAAGGGGGCTTGGCAGGAGCTTAGTGAATGAGCAAATTTCTTATAAAAGAAATTATGAATATGAATGTTCCAGAAAAGTTTAATGCAATAAACAAATGTAAAGAAATCTCTTAATTCCACTAGACCAGGTCTTAGGTCATGTGGAAATTCAAGCACAAGAGTAAAGTAACTACTTGGAAATTATTTGGCAAACTAGACATTTTAATCAATCAATGTGACCTGTGATCTGTATGGCAGTCTGAAGCAGTATCGAGAAAACTATCTTTTTCTTGTTGTGTTGTTGTTGTTATGTGCCGTCGAGTTGGACCCGACTCATAGTGACCCCTTCTTGGGTTTCCGAGGCAGTATCACTATGGAAGTAGATTGTCCCATCTTCCTTCTGAGGAGTGGCTGGTGGGTTTGAACCGCCAGCCTTCTGGTTAGCAGTGAAGTGCCTTAGGCACTACGCTACCAAAGCTCCCCCATCTTTTTCTTAGGTCTTTTATATAGCATGATATGACACAGATAGCTTTTTAGTCAATGGATATACAGAAAACTAAAATGGGATCTAAATGACTGATTTTCAAAAGACTAATTAGACTTTTCCTCTCAAAAGAGACAATATAGTACTTATCTATAAACTAAATTCTATGCTATCTGGATAAAACAAATATTCAGAATGGAGAAAATGTGAAGAAACTAATATTTCTGAAAAGCCACTATTTCCCAAATATTATACTAGGCACTTTCAGAAACATATCATGTATGAACATGTTTCCCAATATATATACATTACAAAATTAACTTAAAAATTACTAATCTAAGCATTTTTACTTCTCAAATTATGATGCATTAAACAGGATCTTCTATTACAGAAAATATTAATTGTTTTTTAGAAGCTATGTTTGAGTATTCATTCAAAGTGGTACAACTATTAAATGTGTTTCTTTTATGGTTTGTTCTATCCAAATGATATGCTGAGAAAAGCATTAGATACACTATGCCATAGCTCAAATTCATGTTAAGTATGATTTATATTAGTCCATTCTTTAGTGGAACTTCATAAATAGTAAGGGTCCACAATGTTCTCAAAATATCCAAGGTTATGAGATTCTGGGGCACTAAGTCCACCTTGGTGGCCTCTTGGTATATGGTATAGTCTCTTGGAGTGAGGAAGAATTCTTTATTATCTCTTTCATGAAGCCTAAGTTGCTCTATGACAAAAAGACAAACACTGTATTACTTTTAGGAGCTCTGATAGCATAGTGCCTAAGGCACTTGACTGCTAACTAGAAGGCTGGTGGTTCAAACCCACCAGCCACTCCTCGGAAGGAAGGTTGGGCAATCCTACTTTTGTAGTGATACTGCCTCGGAAACCCAAGGAGGGGTCACTATGAGTCGGGGCCAACTCACTCAATGGAATATAACAACATATTACTTTTATGAAACAAAAGGAACTCTGGTGATGCAGTGTTTAAGTGCTCAGCTGCGAACTGAAAGGTTGGCTGTTTGAATCTACCAGCTGTTCCATGGGACAAAGATGGGGCACTCTGCTTCCGTAAAGATTTACAGCCTTGGAAACCCTACGGGGCAGTTGTACTAGGTCTTAATAGGGTCACTGTGAGTCAGAATTGACTCAATGACATTTTTTTTTTCCAAATTAATGAAGCAAATATATAGAAACCAAAAGTTACCAGGGGCAGGTGGGAGAAGAAAAGAGGTTTGTGCTTAGAGTGCATTGAATGTATTCTAATGTTGGTGAAATAATTTAGAGAGGGAGAACGACTACACAGCTTGAATAATATAATCAATATCACTGAATTGTACACGTAGAAACTGATAAAATGTTGCATGTTTTGTTGTGTGTATATCACTATAATAAAACAAATCAAAACACACCCCACAAGCAAGCCAAAAAGAAAATAAACAAAACCAAAAAACAACTCCATGGTCTCCTGCCACCACCCAGGTTGCCCCAGGACAGGCTAGGACACCACAGAGCCACTCGGCTCTGGAGACTCTAAGGTAATTTTGAGCCCAACAGCAGGGCTTCCAATTCATGCTGAGCCCCTGAAGGAGCTATTCCACAGGGCTCTTTGAGTAGTAGTTATGGCAGTTCAAATATTCATGAGGTTAAAAGATTGGGACCACACTGTTATGTCAACAGAAGCAAAACTGAAATGTAAACTACCTGCCTTTTCAGCCCTCCCCCAAAATCCAAATTATTAAGGAAAAAAGTCTCCAGAGCTGGATCTCAGCAAGAAAAAACAAAATCCTTTTCTGGCACAGAGAAGGGAAAATGGATTCTTTGATCTGGTTTCAACATTCCTAAATAGGCAGCAATGGAGTGAGACAAGCATGGCTTTGAGCAGTCTTATCACAGAAATGTAGCACTAACACCCACAAGGGTGAGCTGCACAGAAGCAGCATTAACTCCTGCCAGTCCACAGGTCAGATGACATCTGGCTAATGGATGGAGTTGCTCCCAACTTCCTCAGTGCATCATCTATTCTTTGGTTATGGCAATGAACCAAGGAGATATCCAAAATTAGCATGCATTCATTGAGCCAAGAAGAAGAAACCAACCCAACCATTTTAGTAATCTAGATCTCAAATTGTTTTTCTGGGAAATTCACTTAGAGGATATAAAAACAAGGTTCCAGCAAATAAGTCCATTTTCATTAAAAACTTAACTCTGCTCTTTCTGGTTCTTGTTCATCTGCATTAAATCAACGTAAGGAGTGTCTACGCAAAATGGGCTTTCTCTGAAAGGTACAGTGCAGCCCCTTTTTACTCAGGAGTTAGTGCTGAATGTTGGCAACTGTCATGGATTGAACTGTATTCCCCCCAAATATGAAAGGAACCTGACTACCATCAAGAAAGAAGAACCAAGAGTGCAGTGTTTCCCTTGGAACCAGGGTGTCTGCACTGAGAACTTCCTAGACCCAGGGGAAGATTGATGCCAAGACACATGTAGATCTTCAAGGAATGCTGGACCCACAGATGCTGTAAAGACAAAGACCTTCCCCCAGACCTGACAGAGAAAACCTTCCCCTAGAACTGGCACCGAATTTAGACTTCTCTCTTTGAGAAAATAACTTTCTTGTTGTTAAAGCCATCCACTTGTATTTCTTTTATAGCAGTACTAGGTAACTAAGATAACTAAAATACCACTAGACAACTAGGATAACACATAAGGTGAAAATTAGATCGCGCCAGCCTAAACCACAAATGAAATAGTTGCCAAGCACTGAACCACACTATAGGAAAAACACGAATTTTTAAACACTATGTTCACCCGTTTTGGGAACTGAGACCAACTGGGAAGATATCAGATTCACGTCTCACCAGCATGCTCCTCTCAGGACACAGGCTCACTGTATAGAATTGGGTGGAATGGTAGGTAGCACTACTCATACTATTTAAAATTATTTATCTATCCCTCCTCTTATCTTTTTGTTTGCTAAGTTGAATTTAGTCAGTTATAGGTACAATGTTATGCATCTGCCTTATGATAGACAAATTCCATTCTAGGGGTCAAGCTACTGTGGTTTGCAGGTACACTGCTCAAACTGGCAGAGACAGTTATGAGCAGTAACGATTAAAATGAAGCAGGTCCACATTTCTAAGCAAGGTTGAACTTTACAAGGCCAGAGACTAAGTGATGAATATAAGCTTTCCTTAGTCCTTTGACAGTAAATTTTCTTTGTTTACTTTACTTGGACCACCGTTGATAAGCTTGAGAGTTTGTTCTAATATGTTGCTGGTCAAGAGAAAAGTTAGAGAGGAAAAACACAAGATGGGCTTTATCTAGGAAATGTTGACAGAGGCTGCCCAGAAAAGGACAGAAAAAGAAACATTTCTGCCACAAAAAGCTAAACATGCTCATTACTGCGGTAAAGGAGTTCTAAACAGGACTTTGGATAATGAAATATGAGGAGTGAAAAGCCCTTTGTTTTCTGATCACTCAGGAATGCCTATGCAGGACTATGGGAGAGCCAAGGACAACTCAATGAAGCGCCTCGCTGCTCACGGCTGTGTGTCAGGATCAACTTGACAGCTAGGCTGCCATTCCAGAAACCTGAATCATGTTCTTAGTTCAACACAAATGAGTCAGAGGCTAAAGAATGGGGTCTCATGGTGGAACCCCTGAGACTATGGCTCTTAGCTGCCCTTCAGGTCTGGAATTGAAGCCAATTCCTGTGGCTTACAGCCAAACAAAAGACAGGCATATGAGCTAAACATTTACAGTAGGTGTGTACACTCCTTGGAGTGAGCAATCATGGGAGAATAGAAGGGCTGTACATACACAGGGAGACAGCTCAGGGGGCAGGAGTGCATGGAGGGATGGACACAGGGAAGAAGTAACTCTGGAGAGTAAGTGGGAGGGGAGCTGTTACATTGTGGGAAACTGTAGTTAATGTCATGAGACAAAGTGTATGTGAGTGGCTGTATGGAAACTGAATTTGCTCTGTAAACTTCAACCCAAATCACAATAAAAATTAAAAAAAAAAAAAAAGAATGGGGTCTCAGTCCCAGTGGTGGTGATAAACACAGCAATAAAGCTGGGTCTACTATTGTATTAGAGCAAGCATAATGCCAATCACATCGACAATAAATACCCACTGAGAATCCTGCTTTAAGTAATTTTTGTGTTAATTCACTTCATCCTTATGACAAGTCTCTAAGTACTATTTCCCTTCTCATGTTATAGATAGGGGAACTGAGGCACATAGCCTAAGTTACATAGCAAGTAAATGGCACAGTGAGGATGTGCTCCCCATCTTTTTGGCTTCAGAGCCTGTTCATAATATTATACTGTCTCTCAAAAATAAAAAGGATTAATAACCTAACATCTATTGAGTGCTAAGTACAAGACCAGGCCCTCTTCTAACCACTTTACTTGATTATTTTTATTTCACTTGATTATTCCCTTTAATCCTCACATTAAGGACACTGAGGCAAAAAGCAACTCACTCACTTGTTTAAGGCCACCTGTTTAGGAAGTGACTTCTTTAGGTTTTGAACTGACAGAGTCCAGCTCCAGAGTCCTTCACCAAAACCACTCCACCACACTGCTGACAGGACCTTGTCTCATTTCTACAACAGTTGTGGAGGGAGCTGTGAACACTCTCATTTTCTAGGTGAAGGAACTAAAGTTCAATGTGTTATAGTCTTACATGTGGAAATATAGCCGTTATGAAATGGGGCCAGTTTTCTACCCTGGTTAGTTGGACTCTATAGTTTGTGTTCTTGAGTATGACTTACAAAAGATTTACCAGAAGGCATCTTGAACTGGTGGGAACCTTGTCCCGTAAGGCATTAAATGCTCTCTGGGTTACTCCAAACATGAGACAATCAATAACATCAAGGCCTCTCCTCATTGCAGCAATGTTGCTTTCAAAAAGAGAGAACTTTGCCCAACTTATCATCTTCCTCAAATGACAATGAAGTACCTGACACATCTTAGATTCCACTCTCTCCACCCTCACGTTCCCAACAGTTAAATCAGTTGCACTTACGCTTTAAAGGCTGGGAGGTAGGAGTATATAGAAATGCTGCTTAGGTTATAAATAAATGGCAAGTGTTTTCTGATATCTGTTGTGGCCCAGCTGCTAAAAAATGTGTTCAGTAAACCCTGGTCCCCACCTGAAAAGAAAGAAAAAAAAAGAATTACAGTTAACAGACCTCTAGGACAGATATGTAACTTTACAGGCATATGTAATTGGACATTTAAAAACAGGTACTAAATCCATGTTAAAAATAATAAATTTCATGTTATGCTTGTTAAGAATATTTTAAGAAGTAACCATTTTATTCATTAATTAAACAAATATTTATTGGGCACCTACTACATGGCAGACAATGTGCCAGGTGCTAGAGCATTATCAATGAATGAGAGAGATGGTACAATTTTTACCAAGGCCTGGGAAGCATGTTAACACCAGCAAATTGGCACTCAATTTACATCGTTATAAGCAGTGATGAGGGCAGGGAAGGAAAGTATAAGATGCTGTGAGCACAAATAAAGGGAGCTCAAGACCTCATCTCATGGATCAGGGAAGGCTTCCACAAGGAAGCTTTAAACCAAGATCTGAGGGGTGTGTACAAGGTACTTGATTAATGCAGGCAGAGGAAGGGAAAGCAGCTAGTGTTCCAGGAAACCAGCAGGTGCCAAAGACCTAAGGGTACGCAGGACCATGAAACTATGTAAAGACCTGACACGGGTAACTCAATTGCAGAGCAGGAACAGCGCAGAGGTAGGCAGGGGCTATAACACACAGGGCCTCCAAGGTCATGTTAAAGATTTTAGACTTTATCCCAAGGGCAATGGGACAGAAAAAAAGGAAAAGCAAAAGAGAACAAATTGTGATGACGGAATTGTTTAATTGGGGCCCCAACTATTAGACATCAGCCAAGGTCTCAGAAGGCCATATTATTCTGTGGTCTACTCTCCTACTGTAACAGATTAAGCCTCTGAGCAAACCAGGTCCATCATCACCGTGGGCAAGGTTAGCTCCTAAGTACACATGTGCTTGCTCAGCCCTTGGGGTTCCCTGGACTTCATGCCTTCCCCAGGAGGTGAGGACCATGCTAATTCATTAAAAAACAAAACAAAACAAAAAACCCACAAAACCAAAATCTGGAAAGTTAAGTGTCATAAACATCCAAGTAACCAAACATTTCCTATGCCATCTTGAAACATATTCCTCCATGTAGTTTATTACTTTCTGTTTTAGACTCCTAAGATTTTGGAAAACACACTGAGAACCATTCTCCTCTGCAGAACAGCACCTCAGGGTGTGTGTGTGTGTGTGTGTGTGTGTGTGTGTGTATACATGCACACACATATGTATGGGGATGGCAAGCAGAGAGAATCTTACTTTTCCTAAGGGAGGCTGGCATGCGCTACAGTCACTGCCCTCCTCAGTCTGCTTTGTCCTGATCCCCAGTTTCCTTCCTAAACATACAGCAGGTACAATTAGTTTACTATTCAAGTTTTCTTGGCTTTAGAAACTGTTAAAAATCTGGGAGCTTTATTTAATATTTTGAGTTAAGTAGTAAGATCAGGGCTTTAGATTTAAAGCCCAAATATAGCTTATCCACTTTCTGTACCATCCCCTATGTCATCCCTCCCAATTACAGATTGAGTAAGCTCTCTGCATAAGGGCTATCACAGGTCCCCATCCCTCAGGGACAAATACTCAGGGAAAACCAAGGTTTCACTCTCATAAGTTCCAAACAGACAATAACAATGGCTAATTTTCACTCTTACGAAGACAAATGGATAGTGAGAACAAAATATTTTAGCTATTTAGAAATATTAATGTATTTTGATACACAAAACATTAAAGCCAAAACAGTATGCCCTTCATCAAAGGCTTACTTCAGGTCCTACAAAGATATTCCAAATGTGGGCATAGACAATGGAATAAAGGTGGCTGAGGTACAAGGTCTGAAGTCTTACTCATTTGCTTTTACATGTAATCAGAAAAATAAAGGCTAAGTAAATGTTAGTAGTGGCTTTTCTTAATAGTCTATAACTGGAAACAGCCCAACTGTCCTTCAATGAGTGAATGAATGTGGTATATCGATACCATGGAATAGTACTCGTAATAAAAAAGGAATGAAGTGCTGATACACACATCTTGGACTGATGTCAAGGGAATTATGCTGAGTGAAAAATGTCAATCCCAGGTTGCATACTGCACGATTCCATTTATAAAACATTCTTTGAATGACGAAATTATAGAGATGGAGAACAGACTCCTGGTTGCCAGGGGATATGGAGGAGAAGGAAAGAAGGTGGCTGTGGCTGCAAAAGAGTATCATGTGGGATCCTTGTAAAGGAACTGTTCTGTCTTGATTTGGTGGTGGTTACACGAATCTACACATGGGATAAAACTGCACAGAAATACATACACACACATATGGCAAATGAGAACATGTAAGACTGGTGAAATCTAAAAGTTGATGGGTTAGATCAACATCCTGGCTGTGATATTACATTATAGCTATGCAAGATGTTACCACTGGGGGGAACTGAGTGAAAGGGTCTCTCTGTATTATTTCTTACAAGAGCATGTGAAGTTACAACTCTCTCTCTCAAAAAAAAGTTTAAATAAATAAATAAAGAATCTGAGAATCAATGTGATTAAAATGCAAAACATAACCAAGAAACTATTGGTCACTAAACCAAACAAAAACTAAACTCACTGCCGTCGTGTTGAATACGACTCATAGTGACCCCTCCTTGGGTTTCTGAGGTGGTGTCTCTATGGAAGTAGGTTACCCAGTCTTCCTTCCAAGGAGAGGTTGGTGGGTCTGAACTGCCAGCCTTCGGGTTGCCTTCGGGTTAGTAGTCAACTGCCTTAGGCACTATGCCACTGTTGTTGTTGTTGTTATGTGCTGTAGATTTGGATCCGACTCAGTGACCCCTCCTTGGGTTGCCGAGGCAGTATCACTACAGAAGTAGATTGCCCAACATTCCTTCTAAGTAGTGGCTGGTGGGTTTGAACCGCTAGCCTTCTGGTTAGCAGTCAAGTGCCTTAGGCACTATGCTACTAGAGAAATTTCACAAGGGTAAGGGTGTGGCTTTTTTTTTTTTTTTGCTTACCTCAGTATCTAGCATGCAGAAAAGCCTTTCATATAAACAATTATTTGTGGAATTAATACAAGAACCTTAATGATATTCTATGACTGCAGAAAAGTTGAAATCACTTAAATATCCATCCATGGAGGAACGGTTGTGCACTATGATATGAACTGTTGACTAGTATATTATTCAGCCATTAACACTAATAGTTATAAAGACAATAAGCCTGCTGTGTAGAAAAAGATAAACAGCTACTTATGTTGTGATTATAACTTAGAACATAAACATTAATAAACATTCACTTTGGAAGAAAATAAATGGGGCAACAGTGACTTTGCTAGGATACTGGTGTTATACATGTTTCCTTCTGTCATTTTTTCTTAAGGTTGCAATATTATTTTTTGTCATTTAAAAATATTAATAATATAACTAGGGGCAGGGATGAGAATTGTACTAAGGACTTTTCTTTCTAAACATTCTTTACGTATTGATTTATTCTTACGTAATCTAGTTAAAAGCTTGGAAACTGCTATCAAAGATGCAACTATTGATCTCTCCTCATCAAGAGCAAAGAAGAGTGAAGAAAATTAAAGCTGTATGGGAACAATTAGTCCAAGGCACTAGTGGACTGTGGGAACCTCAGCCTACACGACTGAGACCAGAACAACTAGATGGTGCCTGGCTACCATAGCCAACCACTTACAAAAGGATCAAAATTGCAGATTCTAGATAGAGTGGGAGAAAAATGTGGAACAAAACTCAAAAGGATGAAAACTCACTGTTCTGATACAGACTGGTGAAATCCCTGAGACTGTGGCCACTAATCACCCTTCAAGCCTGCACTTGAACTCACTCCCATAGCTTACCTTTCAGCCAACCAACAGATAAGCCTATGAGGTGAACAATTACATCAGAGAGATGCACTCCTTAAAGCAATCAACCTTGAGAAATCAGAAGGATAGCACTAGCACAGGCAGAAAGCTCAGAAGGCAGGAATGAAGGTAACCAGAGGGGAAGTGGGAAGGGGACAGTTACACTGTGGAGATTTTAATTATTGTCACAAAACAAAATGTGTATGAACTGCTAAAGTTCAAAACTGACTTTGTTCTGTAAACTTTCACCCAAATCACAATAAAAAGTTAGAAAAAACAAGTAACCTATATAAATAATATTAATATGAAATTCTATACATCCAGTATCCAATTTAATAACTTGAATTTTACTAACACTGTTTTAAGTCCATTGTGTGGGCTCCCCAACCTGATCTCTCTACTTAGCCCTCTCCCCCTAGGTAACTACTAACCATGAATTCAGTTTTTTAATTGTCTTGCTTCTTTATTTTACCACATTTGTATGTATCCCAGACAACATATGTCGTTCTGCTTGTTTTTGAACTTTGTAAGATTAAGCAGCACACCATTTTTTCCTATATGTTTTTTTATGCCATATTATAAGACCTTTTTTAATTTAAGCAATTCCATTGTACAATGACTACTGGCCGCCTGTAATGCAGTGAAGAAATGCAATTCCATGAAGGTCAGAATAGTAGTTGTAAGCAGAGCTTCCCAATTCAACCACCATGAGACTGGAAAACAGGAGTCAGAGATTTTGATCCCTTAAAGTCCCTGGCTAGCTGCCTCTGGCTACACTAGTCTGCTTCCGTTTGCCCTCAGGTACCCTAAAAACATTGGCAGTCTAGCATCTGTGTGCCATGGGAAGGCTGAGAAGCAACCACGATGTGGAAGAGAAAAGGCAGCAAAGTATACATGTTGAATCAATTAAAAAAAACCCAAACCCAGTGCCACTGAGTTAATTCTAACACATAGCAACTGCCCCACAGGGCTTGCAAGGCTGTAATCTTTAAGGAAGCAGACTATCACATTTTTCTCCCATAGAGGGGCTGGTGGGTTCAAACCTCTGACCTTTAGGTTAGTGACCAAGCACTTAACCACTGTTTCATAATCAATGGTGCCATTGAACTGGCAAATCCTTAAACACTCAACAAAAACCTTGCCTCTAGAGGGGGCAGTAGAGATCATGAAACTACTATGGCTGCTAACCTCATTGTGTTACTACAGAGGATCACCTTTTAGGCAAAAACTATGGATTTAAAACAGAATTAAAAAGCCTCCAGAAGTTTGTGGCTTTTTAAGTCATTTGTTAATTCAATATTCTTAAGATCCTAATCATCTTTTTTCTACCGCACAATTCAAGATCAGGCAAATGTTTTAACATCAGCAGAAAAATCTATGGATGGTTTATCAATAACCTCTCTTTAAATAAAAAACTAAATCCACTGCCATCAACTCTATTCCAACCGATAGTGACCCTATAGGACAGAACAGAACTGCCCCATAAGGTTTCCAAGGCATAAGTAAATCTTTACAGAGGCAGACTGGTTCCTCTTTCTCCCAAGGAAAGGCTGGTGGGCTTGAACTACTGACCTTTTGGTTAGTAGCTGAATACATTAACCACAGTACAACCAAAGCTCCTTAGCCTCTCTTTGTTGTTGTTGTTATGGGCCGTCGAGTTGGGTGCAACTCATAGCGACCCCTCCTTGGGTTTCCGAGGAAGTATCACTGTGGAAGGAGATTGCCCCATCTTCCTTCCAAGAAGTGGCTGGTGGGTTTGAACCACCAGCCTTCTGGTTAGCAGTCAAGTGCCTTTAGGCACTATGCTAGGTCCTTAAATTAGAGCCCAATTCAAAGTAGGATGCAAATCTAAGCATATCTGAGCTATAAAACCTGTAAGAATGCTATGAAGATTGCTGGATTCCTAGTATTTATGTCCAGTACATTCTAGTCAGAGATCCAGAGGCAGCTTTATTTACTCCAACAAGTTAAGACACTTTTAACGTCAATTATCTCAGAATCACAAATATGATTAGCAGACACTTCCCGCAGCTGTGATCCAGCAGGCCAGGGTGTCGACACAGGTGAGAAATTGAGAGCAAGGGACACGTGACACCTGCTTTGCAAACAAACGCAAATATCTGATTCTGTATCATACCTATACTAGGCTGCCTGAATGCTAACAATGACCTTATAAACTAGTTGGTGTTTTCCAGGTATTTTGAGCAGGGTCAGGAACCAGGTTAAGTATGGACATTGTTGTTGTTGTTGTTATGTGCTGTCGAGTCAAACCCGACTCATAGCGACCCCTCCTTGGGTACATACTATGGCATTTATTAGAAGACATTTATTATAAGACAAAAGTGGAGTTATCTGAGTGGTGTCTTCTAATTTGTGTATTTGTCCTCTGTTTTTATAGTTTGTGTGCTTTTCATAGTTTGCTGTAAGCTAGCTTACCTCCTGTGGATAGGGTTGAGGGTGGTCAATTACAGTTTAAACAAGAATCCCAGTGTCTTGGCCGTAAGAATGCTCCCCCCCAAGACCCTTGCCACCCAACTATGGTCTGGATTCCTACAGCACCAGCATCATCTGAGAGCCTGATAGAAATGCAGTGTGTTGAGCCCCACCTGGGACCCACTGGATCAGAACTCACATTTTAATACCCAGTGATACTGCACATCAAAATCTGAGATATACTGGTCTAGAAGCTTTTGGAGAATTAATTCTTTTTCATTTTATTTTATAAGAGACTATACTGTGACTGTCAAAAATATAATTTCTATAAGAAATGGCTAAAGCCACGTAAATCAAGTATAAGGCGTTAGAGAGATACGGAGTAAATAAAATAGGTTCTAGTTCTCAAAGGGTTCTCAATCCAGCAAGGGGGCAGAGAGGCATATGTTAAGCAAATAACTAAAGCCAAATATGATTAATACTATAATAAAGATATAGACAAATGCTAATGAACATGATTCACTTCTTAAAACTGACTTCCTATGACAGACTTGGCAGGTATCACCATTCCTGTCTATAGTGAGCATGAGAGGATTACTAAATTACAGATTATGTAGCCCTGGATGGCTCATAAAAATCAAGGCTTCCTGTAGCTCAGGTCCTAGCATTACTGAATTTCACTAGACTCAACCCATCTAAGTGAAGAACTGACTTTTCATGTTACAGCTTTTGCTTTTGAACATCACTTTTAAAACGATGTTCTTAATAACCAAATTCTTAATTAAATAATTATATAAATGCAAGGGCACACTTATTCTTGGCTTAAATGTCACTTTCTCAGTCTAGGGCAGGTCATCCTGGTCTAGATTCCCTTAGCACTCTGAACATGTCAGAATAATTACACAATTGTGTAATCAGTTGTTAAATGCCTACAAGATTATACAGAATATAGCCTTTGTAAAGGTAGGAATAACATCTGTGTTATTTACCAGTCTATTCTTAGCCCTTATATTTGATATTTTGTCCAGATTAAAATGGTTTCTGAAGTACTGAATTAACAGCCTAATACAGAATACTTCCAGACCTCATAAAACAATGCAAGGCTGTGCTCCTGATTTAAGAGATAACGTACTTCTTGGTCTTGTGGTATAGAGGGGAAGACCAGTGGCATGGTGGAGATACAAGACTTGAGCCTCCATTTCCTCATCTGTAAAATGAGGAATATAGCAGCTGCTCTCTCTACTCACAAATAATTTTAGAAAAATTAATCTATAATAAAAAAGAGAATAATAAGGGTTTTCTCTTCATCCTCTATCCTTTTCAGGATACAATTTTGGGAATGTTGCAGTGTGGAATGTTTGAGGTACTATGGGTTAATTTGTATCCCCCCAAAAATACACATTTAAGATCTAAACTCTGGTACCTGTAAAGGTGACCTTATTTGGAAATAGAACTTCTGCAGATGTAATTAGTTAAACATGGAGGCACACTGGAGGAGGGCTGGCCCTAATCCAATCTAATCTACTGGTACAGTAGATTGAATTGCATCTCCCTAAAATATGTATCCACTTGGCTGGACCACAGTTCTCAGTGCTTTAGCAGTTATGTAATGATGTAATGTAGCCATTATGTGGTGATCCCCCATGATGTGATCTGATGTGATAAGTCAATCAGTTTTAACAGGATTCGAGTGGGCTGCAACACCCTTAATCCCATCACATCTCTGATTCCATGTAATTGGAGTTTACCTAGGGTGTGGTCTGCAACACCTTTTATTTTACAAGAGATAAAAGGAGAGAGCTCTGGTAGCATAGTGGCTAAGACACTTGCCTGCTAACCAGACGGCTGGCGGTTCAAACCCACCAGCCACTCCTCGGAAGGAAGGTTGGGCAATCCTACTTCCGTAGTGATACTGCCTCGGAAACCCAAGGAGGGGTCGCTATGAGTCGGGCCGACTTGACGGCACATAACAACAACAACAAAAGGAGAGAGAAGTGAGCAGAGAAAGGGGGGCCTATGACCATCAAGAAAGAGGAGCCAGGAGCAGAGTACATCCTTTGGAATGCACTGGGATCTTCCTAGGACCAAGACACATAGAGAAAGAAAGGCTTCCCCTAGAGCTGGTGCTCTGAATTTGGACTTCTAGTCTGCAAACAGGTGAATTTTTTCATTTGTTTGTTAAAGTCATCCATCTGTGGTATTTCTGTTACAGCAACACTAAATAACAAAAACAACTGGCTTCCTTATTACAAAACAGAGAGACACAGAGAGAAGATGGCTATATGAAGATGGAGGCAGAGAATGGACTGATGCAGCCACAAGCCAAGAAATGCCTGAGACTACAGAAAGCTGGAAGGGAAAATGAAAAGCCTTTGCAGAGAACATGGACCTACCAATACCCTGAATTTGAATGTCTAGCCTCCAGAACTGTGAGAAAATAAATTTCTATTGTTTTAAGCCACACAATCTGTGACATTTTGTTATGGCAGCCCTAGGAAACTAATACAGGAAGGATGAAATAAACCACACACACATACATAACACAGCCACAGAGCTGAGAGAGACTCCCATTCATGCATGTTATCTGCCACCAGCTGAGGGACACCGAGCAAGCTCCTGTCCTGATCTGTACTCTGCAGGTCACAGCACTATCTATGGCCGACAGCAGACCGTCAACAAACATTTGTTAGATGAATGCATCAATGAGTGAGTGAATGAATGAATGTCTACCTCAAAGAACTGTTGAGAAATAAGTGAAACAGTAACTAAACGACCAGCATAACAGCCTGTACACATGTAACACATGAGTCCCCTCCTCCTGTTTTTCTCATGGAGTTCTTGGTCTCTGCTGGTTACAAGGCTAGAGGCAAACAGATGGGTAAGTTTAAAAAAAATAAAAAATAAAAAATACTCATGGGTACATTAGGATAAAAATAGCTCTAAAAAATAACTCTTAGGAAGAAACTTCTGTGTGCTTATTTCTTTTGCCATTACACGTTATGGATTTTTCTCTTCGTCTTTACTTAATAGACTTGTTGTTGTTGTTGTTGTTGTGTGCCGTCGAGTCGGACCCGACTCATAGCGACCCCTCCTTGGGTTGCCAAGGCAGTATCACTACAGAAGTAGATTGCCCAACCTTCCTTCCGAGACTTATTATCTAATATTAGATAATTAAATAATTAAATGAATAATTAGATAATTAAATGAATGCAAGAAAACAGAGTCATTTTCAAAGCAAGTGATAAAATCCTTGAAGCGCAACCATCAGCCTTGTGTTTGGAGAGCTGGGGAAAGCCTGCTACAGGAAGGTAGTGGCTATAGTGCAATCCACCAAGTCAGTGGACCAAGTGAGGCATTCCTACGTATCTCTAAGCTCACTTGGTTTGGAAAAGACAAGTACTATCCTGAATCACCTCCCTGCTTCATTCCTTTTTTGGGCAAGTCTAGCAGTGGCCTCACTGCAAGATTAGGGAAGGTGACACAGGTCAACTGTACATGTCAACAGAATTTAGCACCAAATCTTTTCTGTTAAAAATCACTTTAAAACATTAAGTGCATTACTATGCATTCCCAAACACAGAAAAAAGATCTCAGAGTTTAAGGGACTCAGCGACCACTTAGAAATAAAATATGGAACACACAGGTATAAGGACCCCATAGTAGATCCTGGATTCTGCTTAAAATAAAGCCATACCAAAAATTATGCCACCAATTTATTTTTTCCTCCTCTTTCTGAAAATTCAACTATAGGCTAAAATGCCAATAAAAGGTTTAGGGTATTTAGGTTACAGTAATTAAAAGGAATCCCAACATTAAAACACACATACACATATTCACATTGAAAGATATAAACTCCTCTTTTTGATCTAGATTTTGAAAGAGGTACTAACACAGATAATACTTATAAAAATAGACAGCAATTTTCAAGCACTAAAATTTTATCTTTAACTGTATAAGTACCCTTAATTTAGGATACTCTAGAGTCACAGGGGAAAAGAAAACAAAAACAAAAATGAAAAAATCCCAGAAAAACCTCAACATGCATTCAGGCTGATTTCTTCAAATTAAAAGTCAAGTGCATCAGCTTCATTTCACCTGAGTGTGTGAAAGAGACAGAAAACTGCTGATTAGTACCTACAATATTGTGAAACCATTCTTCTGCTTTCACTGCTAGTCCTTAGGTTAATCTCTAATCCTGTCATGTTCTATGAAATGCTATTGTACATCTATTTCACAATACCTATTGTTCAACTTTTCAGGAAACGTGTAACTTCAGTGATGAAGTAAGTGCTGGGGCAGTTTGAAACTATAAGCAAGAGTATTGGAATGCAGACTCTTCACTAAGGGAAATTAAATGTCAGCCAAAATTAGGTATATAGTTAGCTAGATCAAAATCTAATACTCTAGGTACTTAAGAAGAGAAGTCATTGTACCTAGCCCAGTTTGCCATATTAGGCTTATTCTCTTGGCCAGAGGCATGGGAGTACTTAGAGGGCTGGTGATTAGAAGCATGCCAGCTGCATTCTTTTGCGTTAGGAGGGCTTCAAAAGCAGCTGCAATTGCTCAGCCATCAGCGTCATGTGTGGCTTGTCAGTGGATACCAGCTCCCATCAGTTTCTTTTGAATGTATATGAGAGATTAAGCAGGATTTACAAGATATTCAGAGTGAGATACAGTCATCTGCAAACCAGTGTTTTTTTTCATCACTGGTCTAAAAAGCTCCCTGCTCAGTAAAACAGGGGGTACCTATGGATATTAGAAAATGTAATGGTGAAAGGAAACATCTCAGTGTGATGGAATGACACCTAAACAAAATCAGGCAGTGTACTGAAAACTTTGGCAAAGCAAGATTACTGGCATCAGAAAAGGCTGTAGCTCACAAATAAATAGTTTATTAAAATAAACTGTAAGTCCAGTAAATCTTTGTCTCACACAGGTTGATTCAAGTGGTTAGTAAATCCTCCAGAAGGTATGTAGTAAGCCATCTTTGTTGAGTAAAACTTATCAACACATACTTCAAGTGAAACTAACCTTTCATTTAAGAGCTGCTAGTGTGTTCTTCTTTCAAATTTATACAACATATTGAGCACTAATGTTAAGTTCCAATGTACACAGTTAAATTTTTAACTCCTTCAATTAAGCATTTCTATTTAAAAACTCAATGGATCACAATGGTCAGACCCACAATGGATCATGGGGTCTACGCTGCCTGGGCAGCACTGTTCCCTTGTGCACGGGGTTGCCATGAATCGAGGCTGACTCCACAGCAGCTAACAACAGAAAATTCAGTTCTCGGGCACCAACTAGTCAGTAAGTGGAATACCTTACAGGAAGGCCAATGCCTGGAAGCCCTGCTGCTGAATAATGAAATGTGCTAGCAGGCAAAAGGACAATCTCTCAGTGGTTTCAGATTCTGGCTGAAAAAGCAGAAATTGCATTCTAGTTGAGCACTTTTCACACTTAACATTCACGCTTCTTAACAATGAATCTGACAACTCCTGCAGTATTCTAGAACAAGGCAGATGATGTAGGTCAGTACTACAAGTTAATTTGTTTCATACTCTAAAAATGTAACCTGGATAATTTACCATGGCACAACTCATCTTTTAACAGCAACATCTAATACATAGTTAGAAAATGGATTCCCTTTACATGATTAAAATAAACCGGATTTCAGGCAGCTGGCAGGCCACAGACCCACTTTAGAATGTGATTCACTTACTGACACTGAGAATAGTTACAGTTTCTGACAAGATAACATTTACTTCCTTTAAATTTGATGAGAAGAGGTGAAGAAAACTACACCATGACGGGAAGGTTAAGACAAACAGTGGACTTCTGCTAAAAATGCTCTCATCTTCCTCTTATGCAAAGGTAACTGTTTTAGCACAAGTAATAGGGACAAAGAACACATATTTTGAGCTCTAATACTAATACAAGTTTTCCTTCCTTCTATGGAAGGAAAATATTCACTGCCATCGAGTCAATTCTGACTCATAGTAGAATAGCACTGCCCCACGGGGTTTCCCAAGGCTGTAAATCTTTGTGGGAACAGACTGCCTCATCTTTCTCCTGCAGAGTGGCTGGTGGGTTTAAACCACTGACTTCCTAGTTAGCAGCTGAGTGCCTTAACCACTGTGCCACCAGAGGGACTATGAAAGGAAAATAATAAGAGCTAAAATCCTAAGTTAAGAAAGTGAAGAAGTTCCAGTTTTTCCTGACCATGAGTACTCAGAATATTATTATTTTTCTTAATACTGCTTCAAATGAGACTGCTCTTGTCAGATCACACTGCCATTCATTACAGTTCAGAAATTTCTATTCACTGTTTTAGAGCATGTAATGCCTTGGCATAGATCTGGGATTTTCAACCTTGGCACTATGGGCACTCTGGATTAGGTAATTACTCGTTGTGGGGCTACCCTCAGCACTGAAGGGTGTTTAACAGCATTCCTAGGCTAGCATTCCTAGCTTCTACCCACTATATGCCAACAACACAGCCCCACCCCCTACCCCCAACTAGGACAACCAAAAATGTCTCTAAAAATTCATTGCTGCTGAGTTGATTCCTACTCATAGCAAGACTCTGTAAGACAGGTACAACTGCTCCATCAGGTTTCCAAGGCTGTAATCTTTATAGAATCAGACTGCCAAATCTTTCTCTCATGGAGTAGCTGGTAGGTTCAAACAGTTGACCTTTGGGTTAGGAGCCAAGTACTTAACTACTGCACCACCAGCAAATGTTCCAATAGTATACTCTACTGACATACAGCGTAAGTCCAGCCAAACAGTGAAACATGGTCGATACTTTAAACTTCCTCATTCTTTTCAATGATGCTTTAAATAGATGAAAATCCCAAATCCTCAAATAACTAAAAAGAATTAAGTCTACGAACAGCAATAACAAAAACACAATCTCAGTTCCATATATAATGAAACATTTTTTAACATCTAAACTTTTAGCTTCAATAATCTAACAAACTTTTATATTTAATTTTTTAATTTAAAGAGTCTGAGAGTTTGATTTTCAACTTCAAAGTCTTATTTTCAAATAACCAGATCATGGGAATGAATCCTCAGATCTGAACCCAGGGCTGAGCCTTATGTCTAATGAGGAAGTTGTGTCTGAGAATTCCAAAACACCTATCCACTGCAAATCTTAGATTGGTCTCGGAGAAGGAAGTGGGGGAAGCAGCAGCCCCTGGTGCTGAGCGTCTGCTGAAGCCCTCAGGCCTATGCTCATTCCTATGTTCCCTGCCTGGGCTGTTGTGAAGGTGTCAAGATCTGACGGTGAGTCACCACTGGGAGGGCTTTCACAGTGCATGTCTTCCTTCTGTTCACAGTGGGTCTTTTCTTTATTCAAAAGATCCATCAACATTAACTGAAAAAATGAACTACTTTTGCATACTAATTATGTGTCTTGTTGGGTATATTTTTGTTGTTGACTATTCTTGTTTGACTATCACAGATAGTCAAAACCTTTTTACATATACATACCTCTACAGACACACTTGGGAGCTCTGGTAGCATAGTGGCTAAGGCACTTGACTGCTAACCAGAAGGCTGGCGGTTCAAACCCACCAGCCACTCCTCGGAAGGAAGGTTGGGCAATCCTACTTCCATAGTGATACTGCCTCGGAAACCCAAGGAGGGGTTGCTATAAGTCAGGGCTGACGCGACGGCACATAACAACAACAACAACACAGACACACTCATGCATTAAGAAAAATGGATGCTGACTTTATTGATTTTCTAACTCTTCCATTTTACAGATGCTATATTATCCAATGTGCAGTTTGAGAGAAAATGAGAGGTTGAAGAAAAGATTATTCACATAAACTTTCTGTCTTCATTTCAACTCTTCTAGAGGGGACAAGAATCAAATGATCAGATTTCTCTTCAGGTTTCCAGGGAGACAACGGCATCTTTTAGTGACCATGGAGCATACTCCAATATTATTTTTGTCTCAAGAGCTTGGTCCTCCTGTTAGCAGTAGCTGTGAAACCCTCTGTGCTTAAGTTTACTCAGGTCTAAAAATAGTGGTTACGTTTTTGATTTATCTAACAGTCCATTGAATTCTTGAGTAATCATAGTACATTTATCATACTCTAAGGTAGTGGCATAGTGGGTAAGGCATTTGTCTGCTAACCAGAAGGTCAGTGGTTCAAACCCACCAGCTGCTCTGAGGAAGATGAGGCAATCTACTTCTGTAAAGATTTACAGCCCTGGAAACCCAATGGGGGTTGCTATGAATCAGAGTCTACTCAATGGCAAGTAGGTTTGGAAATTAGATATAGAAAAGGCCATTTTTAAAGGCAAGCCTGCAAAATTGCCTATTCTAGTTTAGGCAAATCTTAAACATCTATAGAAAAAACACATGTGCACACAGAAACACCAATGCTATTTCCAAAAAAGAGCACAACTTAAAATGCTTACTACATTTCATTATATTGCTATTTTCCAGGCACAAGGTACCATATCAATTAGGTCCTTGAGAAGAACAGTCTGTAAAAGCTACTAACAGCTTATCAGAGATAAGGAAAACAAATACATACCATCAAAGCTACCTTTCTCGGAAGCAATATGCAACAGCTGATTGAATGTTTCAACTGAAGGTTGATAAACAAAGACTCCAGAATTAAAGCAGTCAGGCCACCCTGGGTCCGGGGCTGCTGACAATTCTTCTCTTTCAAAAAGATCATCAATATTTGCTAGAACCTGATCCAAAGGGGGAAAATGTTAGAGAAATTTTCTATTGCAGCAAAACCTTCTCAAGTCTTCCCAAGTTACCCGATACAACAGATGAAGGCTTCACTATTCAGGTGGCAACCATAAGGCAGCCTGGGTCTGGTCCCCTCATCACCTGACTACAACAGTGGTTTTATCTGAACTATTCTGTCAAGTGTAACACGTCTCAAATGCTGAACAGGTCTCCATTACTATTACGTCTTTTCAGCCCTTAAAGCCACACTCACCAGAGTATCTGCATCCATGAACACACATTTTGAATACTGTATAAGTGACCAGCAGTGCAGTTTCGTTAACGTGACACCCAACTCGGGCCTCTTCATTAAGGTTAGATGAGCAGAATCACCACTGTCTAGGACGTCTACTGTGATGACCTCATCAAAGACTGTCTCTAAAATTTTTCTGTCAAAATAAAATCCAAAGAGCAGTGCTTAGCATCTTTTTAGAATAAGTGACTAATCTCACATTAAGATAGTTGTCTTCAGATCCTGTCTATCTAGTAATTACTAGAACAAATTACTTTGGCAGAGTATATTTTTCCTATTTAAGGAAAAATTGTGTTTATTTGCATATGCAGTTTACTTTATTAAAGTAATGAAAACTGCTTATGGTGACAGTGAAGCTCGTCTTAAAGCACTTTTATAAAAGTTTTCTGTTTTCTATCGTGCAGCTGAACAATAGGCAGTGTGGCAACAGCTTGCAAAAACTTGACTGACATTTGCTAAAACAGTATATCTTGGCAACAGCCTATGTATTTACAAATGTTATTTTATTAGAATTGTTGCTGACTACTAGTGTATATTTTTACAAATGATGCTGACTAACTATAATATCTGCAATAAAATCTATTACCTAATCACATTTGCTAAAGTAGTTAAAAGAAAAAATGCCTGAAAAGGTGTGTCCCAAAAGAAATTAAAGCACTCAGTTATTCAGCTGCCATTATTTAAATCCAATATAATGAGGATTTACTGTATGGTTAGCACTCTGCTTAGGCATAAGGAGAGACACTCATTTTGGCCTGTGAGGTACAACACTTCTCCATGTTCAAAATTAACTAAAGCTTTATTTTGGAAAGTTCTTGAGATGGGTTAGTGAGGTGGACTTAGGTAAAATGACGAACTCAGCATGAGAAAAAAAAATGTATAAGATAAATCATCACTGAACATTTAAAGCAATTTCAGACACGCGAAACAAAGCTAGTATTGTATGTCTCCAAAGCTGTACAAAAACATGTTCTAGTTCACACAGTAAACTTACTTCATCTTTTTGAGAAGAATGGTCAGCAGCAGCATTTACACAGTAAATCAGAGGGAAAATCTAAGACTAGATCTGGCTGCTTGCACATATCCTCACCAACAGACTACAAATTAGGAGGTACACATTAAGAAGCAGACTTGTAGGCATCTTCCTAAATTACCCTTTAGGAACAACGTTGTTAGTGTGAGAGAGATATGAACGTTTTTGTATAAACATCCCTCCTTTTTAGGGACCCTTGGCAAAATTTTTTTTGAGAATTTTTTGAAAAATGTCACAAAAAGGGCGTTTTCAATTTCCAAGAAGGCTTGGAGAATGTGAAAATAAACACAATACAGAGCTGCTAGCATGCCTAGATATTTTTATAGTATTAGGGACCAAGCAGCTCATTCAGATCCTTCAAAATGTAATTCTAACAAATCAAAGGGAACTAACCCCATCAACAAGAAGCTTGTGCTTCTGGTTGTGGTTGGGGGAGATGACCCACCACAACCACTGGATTCCAGTCTACTGTATCCTCTATAAAGGCCAAAAGACTGTTAGGTTAGGAATGTCATCTGGCAGTGGGGCACATTGCTACTTTTCTTTTAAAGGCACTTGAAGGGTTTTCCCTGGTTGGAAAGAGGAAACAAAGTAGCCACTGCTGCATTTTGGGATAGCTTTATATTTAAGGACTACAAGTGAAGTGTGACTACATAAAGCTGCACTTAACCAGGGAACATCTGGACTGAAACACTCACTCAGGTCACCCAGTGGACTTGCTTAGGGGAAATCCTTCTTCTTCCACTCTTAGTTGCAATCAGGAAGAGTGTGGGCCAGAACATCACCTCCCAGAAGGGAGCTACAAACCTTGGCTGGAATGTCTTCCCAAAAGCTAGGAAGAGGTTTCAGACCTGGGAATCCTTCATTCAGCAATTCTCATCTTTCTCCATTTGGTGCTCAACCCCTGAAAAGCATATGGCCTCAATGCAGGCTGATGCCAGAAACAGAGGATAGGGAAGTCAGAAACCTGAAAATGGATAGGCAGCGAGGTCCTCACCTCATGGAGTCCGAGACCTGTGGAGTGGTGAGCACGGCCAGCCTCCTGGTGGTCCTGTGCTGTTTCAGAGACGAGCCCAGGACCAGGGCTCCTTTGGCATAGGCATCATTTGTGGTGAGTGTTACAAAGGCCTGATCTTAATACAAAGAAAAAACCACACGCATTACAATACTTTACCACCTGGAAATGTGTCCTTGGGTGCTGTAAACAATTAATGTGCTTGGTTTCTCACCAAAAGGTTGGAGTTTGAGTCCAGCCAGAGGTGCCTTGGAAGAAAGACCTGGCAATCTATTTCCAAAAAAATCAACCACTGAAAATCCTATAGAGCAGTTCTACTCTGACAAACACAGGGTCACCATGAGTTAGAATCTACTGCTAGATGGTAAAACCAACTCAAGACCCTTTTCCAAATATTATTGTTTTAGGTGCCACTGAGTTGATTTCAACTCATAGTGACTCCATGTGACAGAGTAGAACTGTCCCATGGAGTTTTCTAAGCTGTAATCTTTATAGAAGCTGATTGCCACGTCTTTCTCCTGTGGAGCTGCTGGGTGGGTTTGGAATATCAACCTTTCAGTTTGCAGATGAGCAAGCTTTATGCCACCGGAGCTCATTTTTCAAAAAGTAACTCATCAGTTCCACTGAGATGAACTTGTTCTATTAATAATGGAACAGTCTGTTTTTGGGGAGAAACCTAAGTATCAACCTGAAAACTGCAAGAATATTCTTTAGCAGGACTATCTGTGGCAACCTTCAAGAGGAAGATTGAGCCATAAAAATTAAATCCAATTTTGAGTCTGGACATGCTAAATTCTCAGACTAAATAGTAGTGTAACATCTAGAAGGTGGGGCAATTAACTGGTGACAACAAAGTGCATTTTCTGTTTCTCCTATAAGGTACTATATCTTTATCCAAACACAAATCCTATTGCAGAGCTGAACTGAGGCAGTCTGACAGCAAGAGGCCATATTCTTCATTCTGGTGCTTACAGTTCTCTCAGTCTTCAGGCTTTTATATTCACTGTTTCTTAACTCTGGAGCAAACCCCCACTGCACCACCCCTCAAGGACCACTCCTTCTCTGCTTAAATATCACCTCCTTAGAGAGGCCTTTCCTCGCTGATGCTTCTAAATAGTGACCAATTGCTGTCAAATGGATTTAGAGACCACCTCATAAGCTCTAACAAACCTGGTTTCTCTTCCTTGGAGAAGGAAACAGTACCCCCTAGCTTCCTCCGTGGGCCTCTTCTCCCCAACACTCGCACATAAAAACTCAATCTCAGTAATCAGTTGTTGGAACAGAGGACAGGCACTTAGATTATTTTTCCAACTGAACCCCACCCTCCGAAAACCATCTGCCCAGCCTTTCTGACATCTCCTATTCTTCCCTGGGACCGTTCTGGGCCATGCTCTGTGTCTAAGGGGATCTTAAAGGCAGAAAATTGGTGAGCATCCAAATGTGCGGGACACTTAGGATCAAGCTCTGGCAGGGATCACTTGGGACACTGTTGCCCAACCAGTGAGTTGGGAGGACATTTGTCATGAAGTCATTCCCTGTCTTGAGTTTCTTCATTCTCCTTTACACATTTTCCAACTTAGAGGAAAGAAGCAATGGAAACTTTGTGGAAAGAAGTAAGAGGAAGTTGTAGTTTATGAACTGGATTGGCTGCCCCCTTCCTCTGACCCAGAAGCATCTTCACACATAATGTTGGCCCTTCTTCCAGGGCAAGCTAAGTTATAGAAAGACTAACATTCCTCACCACCAGATTCCCAGAATGTCACTCTAGGAAAGTTCAGGCCAGTGACACCTGTCATTTGACATACCCTATTAGCCTCTGCCTGCACTTGTTTCTATTAGCAAGTTCCTTCAACCAATCGTAAAATGGCAACATTTCAAACTCCCCACAATGATACTTAATAATCTGGGGCCTAATGAATAATGTTTTAATTCAAGAGTGGTCCAGATTGGAGAATCATGGAGAAAAGTTTAACAAGATATGATTCGAGTATTTCAGGAAGAGAAACAAAAGATAAGGATTTTTAAAAATCTCTCTGAGATGAAGCACTTAATAATGCTTAGGAACATAGTAAGGCTAGCAAAGATTACAAATGAACAGGAAAGACCAATGGCAGATGGGTAGAAGTTCAACCTTCCTAGAGACGTTGAGCTCTGGGCTACACAGCAGTTTTATTGGCAGTTTAATTGCTGTAATAATCCACGCGATTGGCCTCAACGACACGGAAAGGACTCGTTACCTCGGAGCCTCCCGGTCCTTCGCCGTGCAGCCCCAGTATCTCGCAACAAGTGGGGCCCATGTCCATGTTGGGGCCCGCTCCCCAGAGGCGCTCACCGGCTTGCACCATACCAAACTCATTGCCCACAGTCGTTTCCGACTGATAGTGACCCTACAGGATGGACAGAACGCCCCACAAGGTTTCCGAGACTGCCACATATTTCTCCCGCAGAGCTGCTGGAGAGTTCGAACCGCCGATCTCTCGGCAGCCCGGCACTTTAACCACTGAGTCACCAGGGCTCCCAAACCTGGACGCAAAGGCCTAAAAATAGGTGCCGCGCAGCGGCCAGGGCCAGGAGGCCGAGGAGTCGGGCCTGGGGCCCGCGCCCCCGCCCTTGCGGTCGCCCTTCCCTGGGTTCCTGACGCGGGCGGCGGGGGCGGTTCCCCCAATACCCCAGTGTCCCGGAACCTCTGAATGCGCCCCCGGGGAAACCGGCTCCCCACCCCCACTCCGCCCGCTGCAGCTGCTCCGCCCGCCGCCCGCCCTTCACGGCCCGAGCAGGAGGAAGGGCAAGGAGACGGAAGCAGGAGCGGGGCTCCGCGGAAGGCGCAGACGCTGCCGGGCAGCCCCCTATTACTGCGCGCTCGGGTTCCTGGCGGCCGCTCCGGGTCGGGGGAGGAGGGCAGCCGCTGACGCAGGAAGCAGCGCACTCGGCTGCGGCCAGCCTGCAACTTTGCTGCGGTCTTCGCCTTGTCGGGAACTCCCCCGGGCGGCGCACTGCGAGGGGCCGCGCCGGCGAGAAGCCGGAGGCTCTGGAGGGGTGGCGGTGGAGCCCGCCCGCGGGTCGGTGGGCGGCGCAGCGCGTACCTGTCATGTTGCTCCCGGGGGCGCGGGCGTCCGCCGCAGCCGCAGTTTGGTGACTGGGAGCAGCTGGGCACCGGGAGGGAGAGCGACCAGGGAGGAGGCGCAGCCGGAGCAGAGCGTCCGCCCGGGGCGCTCTTATAGCGGCCGTCACGTGGCCGCGCACGCTCCGGTTGCAGCCTGCATCCTCCCCAGTGCGCGGCCGGCGGGGGGCGGCGGCCCGGGGGCTGAGGGACCCAGTGCCCCTTAGCGCATCAGCCCATCCTCCTCCCCGGCGTCCCAGCGGGGTGGCCTTGGACACCTGTCCAAGACCGCGCGCCTCGCCCAAGTACCTACCCCTTCTGGCCCAGGAACTGGACAGGGACTTTAGGGCAGAGTGTGGCATCAGGAGGACAAAATCCCAAACAAGCCAAAGAAAGATTGTTGTTGTTGTGTTCCGTCGAGTCGGCCCCGACTCATAGCGACCCCCTCCTTGGGTTTCCGAGGCAGTATCACTACGGAAGTAGGATTGCCCAACCTTCCCTCCGAGGAGAAAGAAAGATAGGGACCCTTGATAAACAGGTTGCTGTAATTATAATGGAAAGAGTATAAATTGCTAGAATTAACGCAACATGGAAGTCTTAAGTTCACTTTTCTCAAAGAATTCCAAATAACCTGGAACTTCAGTGTACTCAGTTGTTTTTTGGTCTTGCCCTAAAAATAGAATGAATTGTCAGTAGTATTTAAATCTTGGAGTCATCTGTATAAATTAGGTATTTCAGTGTTTCATTTATTCCTCACACCAAATCAGGGAGGTAGTATCCCATTTTAGAGATGAGGAAAGTGAGGTGCACAGAAGTTAAATTACTTGCCTGTAATGTAAGTGGAGAAGGAAGAATTTGATCTCTGGCAGTTCAACTACAGAACCAACTCTCCTACCAACAATGTCCTGACATCTCTGGAGATCCACGTGCTAAAAAGTTTCGTAAATTATGGTAACTGTAGTTAGGTAATACAGTTGTTTAGGTAAATCTGTTTCAGAAATCTCAAAAGGGTCATTTTTCTAAAAAGTTGAGAAATAGCTCTCTAATGTGTGCACATACTTCCACTGCCCCACGTTCCTTCCACCCAGCCTGCACACAGCAGGAAAGCAACAGATAGTGCAGATCTCTGCAAACAATAAATCTCTTGTGGTGAAGTAGATTCCAACTTAAGGTGACCCTGTGTGTTTCTGGGTAGAACTATGCTCCATAGGATTTTCAGTGGCTGAATTTTTGGAAGTAAATCTCTAGACCTTTCTTCTGAGGCACCTCTGGGTATACTCAAAACAACTTTCAGTCAGCAAGCAGCGAAGCACTGTTTGTACCTCCAGGGGACTCACTGCAAACAATAGTTGTTCAAGAAATGCTGACTAAGGACCCCTGGTAGTGCAGTGGTTGAGTGATTGGCTGCTAATTGAAAGGTCAGAAGTTTGAACCCGAGCTCTGGTAGCACAGTGCCTAGGGCACTTGACTGCTAACCAGAAGGCTGGTGGTTCAAACCACCAGCCACTCCTCGGAAGGAAGATGGGCAATCTACTTCTGTAGTGATGCTGCCTCAGAAACCCAAGGAGGGGTCACTATGAATCGGTCCGACTCCACGGCACATAACAACAACAACAACTACTTCTCAGGTCTGCCATCAAGATTCCAGCCTTGGAAACCCTAGGAAGCAATTCTGCTCTGTTCTATAGGGCTCTATGAGCTAGAATCGACTGGACAATACCTTTTTTTTTTTTTTTAATGTTGAATGAATACCACAGAATTAGTTGGAAGTTAATCAAAAAGTTGACCTCAGTTCAAAAAGGGGAAAAGTTGCTTAAGAATAAGTGATTTATTGCGTAGGTGCTGTCATTCCCAAGCCAATTATTTTACAGTTTCAAGTGTAGGCCTGGACCTCCTCCATCAGAATCTGTTGGGGCACTTGCTAAAATGCAGATTTCTGTGTCTGAACCCAGACCTATTGACTCAGAACCTGAGAATCAGCATTTTAAATAGTAGTCTCTTGAAGCCTTTCTTAGGCTCCCCATCCCCCCTTCAATGGCATGGGGACCACTGATGAACATGGATGACTTCCCTGGTTATTTGGCACTATAAACTTAGTGTAGTGCCTAAGGCACCTGACTAATAACCAGAAGGCTGGCGGTTCAAACCCACCAGCCACTCCTTGGAAGGAAGATGGGGCAATCTACTTCCATAGTGATACTGCCTGGGAAACCCAAGGAGGGGTCGCTATGAGTTGGGTCCGAGTTGACGGCACATAACAACAACAACAAGGCCAAACTTACCTTGCTTAATGGATACTGCATCGCTGTCAAGGATTGTAAATTTGAAAAGAGGCTTTGATTCTATAAAGAAGGTGCTGTGGATTTGGGAGAGAGACAGATGCCAGCCATACCTACAAGCCGAATCTTTGATACGGTGAAACAGTGCGAAATTGTTCACTACAGAGTGGTAAGTAAGCACATGTAAGCCCGTGCTTACCTTACTTATTGGGTAATCCGACACTGCATACTCCTCTCTGCTGTATCTCCCGGAATGCTTAAATAAAGGGGGATTGGTCACCAGAGCCTTCTTATCTTGTGTTTTATGTATTTACATAAACTGAAAGTTTACAGCTTTTACTGCCTTGAGTCAAATAGGAACATTTTGAGGTTGCAACCATCTATCTACTCTTGCATGCTGTTTTAATCAAATTACTAAAAATGACTACCCAATTTCTCTGAATTGCTCTGTGTTGAGCTTCAGTTGTGTGTGAGAGCAGGACCTCTAAGACTTAAATGTGTGTGAATTGTCTGGGGATCTTGCTAAAATGCAGATTCTGACTCAGTAGTTTGGGGTGGGTCTTCCATGTCCTGCAGAGGCAGCTGGTCTGTGGACCAACTTTGAATAGCAAAATGTCAGAACATTCTGTTAGAACACTTTGGATATAGTGGATAGACATGTTACAGTGAGACGAATGTTTGAGACTTCAGCTTGTTCATTCTTTCCTATGGAATTTGAAGTCGCAGAATATCTGAATCCCACAAGAAAGATTTAAATTAAAAAGGTTTACTCTGCTTGAGTACTCACACCTATTAACCATTGAAACCTGTGCTGAATGAGGAGCGTACTCAGCCTGGATGGTCCAACCTTCATTTTTAGTTTGCTTTGGAATGCATTATGTAACGTTTTGGCAGGATGCTTACCTTCCTAATTATGTTTTGTTTAAGATGATGTTAAAATCAGTTCTCATTCCCTTGAGCACACACACTAATTGATGATGGGGGCAACTGACCTAGAAATAGATTCCAGGGCAGAGGTCAGCCTACTGGCCTGAGACTCTTAACAGTTCCCATGGGTAGTCCATGAAGTAGATTAGCCACATCTGGTCAGACACAGTAATTAACAAGTTAATTTACTACTTAACATTTTGTTGGTAACCCAGAAAATCTGTACCTGGAATTCTTGCCAGTGATCAACCCTGTCCAATTCTAATTGGAAGCTTAGTTTCAAGAAATAACATCCCAGAAAGCCCAAATTAGCCAATTCTTTACTTGAAGGCTAGAGTCCAAACTTCACAAGTTGCAGTGACTTATATTGTCTTTTTTAAGAATCTTTATTGAGATATAATTCACATACTATAAAATTCACCCATTTAATGTGAACAATTCAATATTTTTTTTTTTAAAACATAGTCACAGCCAGGTCTGACTCGATGGCACATAAAAACAACAATAACAACAATTGAAATTTAGAACATTTTCATCATCCTGAAAGGAACATATACCCTTTAGCAGTCACTTCATTCTCCCTCTTCCCCTCAGTCTTAGGCAACTACTTTGTGGTTCTATAGATTTGACTGTTGTTGTTGTTATGTGCCATGGAGTTGGAGTTGGACCCAACTCATAGCGACCCCTCCTTGGGTTTCCAAGGCAGTATTGCTACGGAAGTAGATTGGCCAACCTTCCTTCCAAGGAGTGGCTGGAGGGTTTGAACTACCAGCTTTCTGGTTACCAGTCAAGTGCCTTAGGCACTACGCTACACTATAGATGTGCTTTTGTGACTGGCTTCTTTGACTCAACATAACATTTTCAAGGTTTTTCCATGGGGCATATGTCAGTATTTTATTGCTTTTTGTTGTTGAATAATACTTTCTTATATGGATATACCACATTTTGTTTATCCATGTATCATATATAAACATATTGATGGCTGTTTGAATGGTTTCCACCTTTTGGCTATTATGAATATGCTGCTATGAACATTCTTATACCAGTTTTTGCGTGTACATATGTTTTCCTTTCTCTTAGATACATACGTACAGTGAATTTGCTGGATCATACGATAACTATATTTAACATTTTTAGGAAGTACAAAATTACTTTTCAAAGTGATTGTCCCATTTTGAATCCTCATCACCAATGTATAAGGATTCCAGTTTCTTCAAATCTTAGCCGATGCTTGTTATTGTCCATCTTTTTAAGCCACCTTAAAGAGTTTGAAGTGGTATTTCATGGTGGTTTTGGGTTGTATTTCCCTAATGACTAATGCTGTCACCTGTCAGTTTGTTGTACAGTGGTAGCTTGAGTGTTGCTGTGAAGCTGGAAGTTATGCCACTGATATTTCAAACATCATCAGGGTAGACAGGTTTTAGCAGATCTTCCAAACTAAGACAGACTAAGAAGGAAAACCTGGTGATTGACTTCCAAAAATTAGCCAGTGAAAACCTTATGAATCACAATAGTCTGACTTGTTTGCCTTGGACACACCAGGAGAGATCATTTGCTAGAGGAGGACATTATGTTTGGTGAAGTAGAGGGCCATCGAGGATGAGAGAGGTCCTTGGGGGATGGATTGGCATAATTGTTACAATGATGGATTTGAACACTGTGAGAATGACATATGACTGGGCAGCATTTCATTCTGTTGTACATAATGTTGCCATGAGTCAGAGTTGACTTGAAGGCGGATGTCTGTCTGTCTAATGACTAATGATGTTGAACATCTTTTTGTGTACTTAGTGATCATTTTTGACGGCACATAACAACAACAACAACAACAGTGATCATTTGTGTATCTTCTTTAGAGAAATGTTTATCTGAATTCATTACCCTTTTTTAAATTGTGTTATTTCTCTTTTTATTAAGTTGTAAGAGTTGTTTATATATTCTGAAGAAATCCTTTGTAGATATATGCTTTGCAAATATTTTCTACCATTCTGTGGGTTGACTTTTCACTTTCTTCATATTGTTTGCAGCAAAAAAGTTTTAAAATCTGACATAGTCCAATTTATCTTTTTTTCTTTGCTTCTGGTGCTTTCGACATCATATCTAAGAAACCATTGCCTAACTCAAGGTCATGAAGATTTACTCCTATATTTTCTTCCAAGTGTTTATAGTCTTATCTCGTAACTTTAGGTCTATAATCCATTCTGAGTGAATTTTTGTGTACAGTTTGATGTAGGGGTCTAGCTTCCTTCTTTTGTGTGTGGATGTCAAATTGTCCTAGCACCATTTGTTGAAAAGACTATTCTTTCCCCATTGAATTGTCTTGGGACCATTGTTGAATATTAATTGACCATAAATATGAAAGTTTATTTCTTGACTCAATTCTATTGTTGTTGTTAGTTGTTTCTGACTCATGAGTTGATTCTGACTTATGGTGGCCCCAAGTGTGCAGAGTAGAGTTGTACTTTACTTTGATGTATATCTGGCCAAATACCAGTTCCACGTGGAGATCTTGATTTCTATAGCTTTATAAAAAGTTTTAAAATTGGAAAGTCCTCCAATTTTTATCTTATTTTTTTTTTCTTCAAGATTGTTTTGGCTATTCTTGGTCCATTGCATTTCTATATGAATTTTAGGATCAGTTTGTCAATTTCTGTAATAAAGCAAGCCAGGATTTTGATAGAGATTATGTTGAATCTGTAGACCAGTTTGGATAATATTGGCATCTTAATAATATGAAATATTCTGATCTGTGAAAATGGGATGTCATTTCATTTATTTAAATATTCTTTAATTTATTTCAGCAGTGTTTTGTAGTAATTGCCTTTTAAAATATACAACAAAAACCAGACAAATAAGGTCTGTTAGCTACAAAACACCATAGATCTGGCAGCTGATTTTTACATCTGCCAGAAACTCTAAATTTATACTTTTAACTAAAATTTGATTAACTGAGTGCTTCATACATTGACATTGTTTTGATCCCTCACAGAACAATTTTTATAGAACTTTACTTTGGTATTATCATTAGTAATAGCTAACTTTTATCTGATGCTTAGCTTCTTATATATATTAACTCATTTCACCTTCCCAACAATCTTGTGGGTAGTCTTGAAACCCCACTTTAGAGGTGAGGCACAGAATTTGCCCAACATCATACAGCTATGTACAGCTGGGATCTGAACCAGGCATTCTGGATCCCCAGTCCATACCCATTGCCACAATATTTATGGTCCTATAACCATCACCACAATCATCCCAAAAAGATCCATTTTGCATCTTTGTGGTTAATCCCATCTCCCTAACCCTGGCCTGTGGTAAGTACTGCTCTACTTCTATCCCTATAGATTTGCCTTTTCTGGAATTTCATATAAAGGTTTGTGTGACTGGCCTCTTTTATTTGGCATAATGCTTTTGAGATTTATTCATGCTGTTGAGTGTTTCAGTGGCTTGTTCCTTTTTATTGCTGAACCGAATGCTTTGTATGTATATATCACAATTTATTTGCCAGAAAATGGACATTTGTATTGTTTCTACTTTTGGGTTTTATGAATAAGTACAAGGAGGGAGATTGCTGGGCTGCATAGTATGGGACATTTATCTTTGTGAGAATGTCAGTTAACTTTCAAAGCTAATTTTCAAGTTTAGATAGGATAATCAAGAATTGAGATTATTGTCTTTATACAGAATTGATTATGGCCTAAGAGAATATTATATCTGTTCATAGTATATTTAGAGAGCTGGGGACATAAGTGTATATTCCATATGTGTATAACTGGAGAATTAATTATTTCCCTTTAGTATGCCATCTGCTTCTACTTATACACATGTGCTCCTAGGGCCTCATTTGAGAAGGATTAGAAGACATGACCTCATGGTCCATTACAATCCAGATTCTTAGTGATTCTATCAACTAGATGGGTTTAGCCTAAAGAACAGAAAACATGGAGGGAGGAAATAGCATTGTCCCCATACCTCTAGATTACAATCTATAAAGTACAAAGTGCTCTTCTGTGGTTTGTTATCAAAACATGTTATCCAGCAATTCAGTTGGATACGTGGTATTTTTACAGGGCCGTTTTGACTCTGAGGGCAGTGGTAGTTCAGTGGTAGAATTCTCATTTTGTTCTGTTGTACATGGAGTCTTCATGAGTTAGGGGCTGACTTGAAGGCAGCTAACCACAACATTTAGACTCTAGCAACACTTTTATTCTGTTTTCAAACAAACTATTCAACTTTCAATATAAAAAGAAAAAAATCTAAAGGTGTAACAGGCTGCTGCACCAAACCCTGAGCCTTTCTCCACATTCCTGAACTTACTCCCGTCCCTCGAGCTCAACTCACCTTGGAGTCCGTTCCCAACCCTCAATCACAAGGTGAAGGTTAAGTTGAGGGATGTCTGTTAAACACAAAACTTGGAAATAAATTTTTTTCCCCCTCATCCAGGTGAAAAATGACTTTATTCATTTCATCCATAATTATTTCCCCTATGTTCCAGATGATGTAACTAAGACTTGGAGAAGTTAAGATCATTTAAGTAGAGACTGGTGTGTCTCCATCTTCTTATTTATTAAACATTGCTGCCTCAGTGAATTTGAGCAGATTGCAGAACATTTCAAAGAATTTAGTGTCTTAGAGATATTCATTGCCAATGTAAGCAGTCAGTATATCAATAAGTTCCCACTGTCTGCTCTTACTTTGATGTAAAGAAAATGGAGAAGTAAATGGAACATTGGATTTTTTTGAAGGATTCCTAAGAGGAAGAAAAGAAGCAGGAAGCAAAAGATGGATGAATGTTACAGGAAACCTAGGAGAGGTTTCCAGTCTGTGGGCATGCAGAGGAGTGTAGATGAGATGGACAAGAATAAAGAAGGATTCAAGGTCTTGAAAAAGCTGATGACAAAGGACATATGTTGCTTCACTCCCAGCAGTTCCCAAGCAGCCCCTAGAATAGATCCTACGTCTGGTTCAGAGAGGAGTCATCTGAACAAAGGCTTAATGATTTTTTGGAATGTCCAAAACTCCTGCAGTATCTCCACCTGTCTGAAATTCCTTTTACAGAGGACAAAATATTTCACTCACAATTACAGAGGAAAATAAGTTCTGGTTGAAGAAGAGTCATTTATTTTGAGAACTAATCATGCATGGTAAGGAATGGGTATCATATATATACATACATACATGTATGTGTATATATATATATAAAACCTCATTTAATCTTTCCAACAACCCTGTGCAAGAGTTATTATTAGCTCTATTTTGTACACAAAGATGATAAAATTGAGAGGTTAAGAAACTGTGTAGTATGAATATGCCTTTTATGAAGCAGTAAACAGATTGTGTCCGGAGTCATTTTTGTCATACATGAATATATCTAGCTTTGTGTGAAAAGATTACTGAAGATTTTTGAAAACAACTTTTTAATAAAGCAACATGTTTTCAGAGAATACATTGAGGCATCAGTATTTTGAGAGTAGGGCAATTACAGTAACATATAATTCTTGGCATCATGAATACCTAATGCTGTCAAGGTCATTCATAAATTGAAGAGGTGTTTGTGTAGGTGTAGAAATTTATTCTGTTCTGGTATTTAAGCTTTGTTTAAGGATAGTTATGTTTTTTTTTTTTCTCCCAAATAAGTATCTAAAGCATTTTTTAGAAGGTGAGAACAATGACTTATTCTACACAGATCAGTGTGATCATTGAGCTGTAAAATACATCCTTACTTCTTTGTATTGCATGTTTTATTCCTTTTATTTTTAAAATTTTATTTATTTTGTTGTTGTTGAAAATACACACAGTAAAGCATACACCAATTTAACAGTTTCTGCATGTACCAGTTAGCAACATTGATTATATTCTTCAAGTTGTGCAATCATTCTTCTCCTTTTCTGAGTTTTCTTCCTCCATTAACATAAATTCACTGCCCCTTAATACTCATATCTAATCTTTTCAGTTGCTATTGTCAATTTGATCCCATGTAGATAGTTCTTAAAAGAGTATAATTTTAAGGAAGAATTTTTTTTTTTTTTAACTAGTTAAGCTTAACTGTTGTTTGTTTTTAAGAAGACTTCAGGGGGTATTTTTGGTTTAAGGTGTAAAGATTATCTCAGGGCAGTACTTTCAGGGATTCATCCAACCTTCATGGCTTCAGGAAGTCTGGAGTCCATGAGAATTTGAAATTCTTTTCTATATCCCCCCACCCTCTTTTGCTCAGAATTCTGCTATGGAATCTTTCATTAAAATGTTCCCTAATGCTAGCCAGGCACCATCCAGTTCTTCTGTTCTCATAACACAGGAGGTAACTGTCCATGGAGGCAATTCCATATCCCCTTCTGTTCATAACTCTCCTTCCTCTGCTGCTCCTGGCAAACAGAGGCAGATTGTTGTGTCTTGACTGGCCACTTTCAAGCTTTTAAGACCCTAGGCACTACACAGCGAAGTAGGTGATAGAAAAGAAGCACTAAACATGTTATTAGACCGCTAAACTGGGATGCAGCATTACATGAGTTTTTAAATATATGCTTCTTGTTGCTTTCACTTTTACTTCTCATGAACTTTCAAGTCATTTATTCTTAATTTTCTTGTGATGACAAGATAAATCTTGGGCTCCCAAAATTTTTTTGTTTTGCTTTGTTAAGTGTTTGAGATAACTTTTGCTTTGGATTTAAATGGCTGAAGATTCTTACTGAAGTATTCACCATGTTAACCTTTATCAGCAAGTCCATAGGAATTGCAGTCAGCTAATGCCTGTATTCTGGAAACAGATTTGTGATCAGTTGTTTAAGGGCTTGTGTATAGAATAATGCTGTGCAGCATAGACTGATCTTGAGCTGAAGCTTTTTCTTTGCCAGTGTGCATCTGGAAAACCCTTCTTGGAGCACGCGCTCTTCCTTGAATACTACAGAGCTGAGAGCTGTTGCCAGCATTTGATGCTGCACCACTCTGTTGCCAAACAGGTGCTGTGGCCAGAACAGCACGCCATGGTTGACCATTAGGAGGCACCTAGCTCTGTCCTGGTGAAAAGCTTAGGAGTAGTGATAGTATCTAACCTTGTTGAGCCTATCAAAAAATCATCACATGAGCTCCTTGGCAAGGTCTGTCAGTGTCAGCTGAGGGCAGTCCTTTCTGGAGGCTAGTGGGTTCTCCAGCCACCTGTCCTGAAGTAGTTCTCATTTTATAATACTAGTTTGGCTAGAGTGGAATTCATTAGACAGTTGGAAGCACTATTTGTGAAGCTCACAAGGGGATGTCTATAAGAAAGGTACAGAATCTCCCAGAGGGACAAGGAAGCATAGATTTTAATGAAAATACCACTTCTGGCAATTTGTCCAACAGTCTTCCTGGACAAATCAGTTCCTGAAAGATAGCTTTAGTCTACAAAGGTGTTCTGATGCTTTTTGAGGTCAGGGGAAAAATGCGTCAGGTTAGAAGCCCTACAGATAGCAGTTCCTGAGGAATATGCTGGGTTGGTAAGACCAGCTGGCTGTGTGTGTGCTGGCTGATACAGACACATCCATGGCACAGATAGCATGATATATTTTCTGCCTGTAGAACATATCATGATATGTTCCCTGCCTGTAGAACTTTCCTGTATTGAAAGTTTGAAAGTTAAGGCGTAATGGCAGATAAATAATCAAGACTGATGGCTAACATTTAAGGTGGCTTTAAATAAGGAAAACATGGAACCAGTGACTAATATAGTAATCCATATCCTTTTTTTAGATTTTATAAGATTTTCTTTATACTTTTATTGGTTTCAAGAGGATTGAAAATGGGGTCTACGTTATCAGGGTTAGAATAAATAAAATTATTGTGTGATTGTTAAAAATATGAAAGGAATTAATTAGGGATGGTATTTTAATACATAAATGGGCTTTTTACTGATGGTAAGAAAGGAATGCAATATACTATTTTTTATTCTCTTTTTAATTATTTAATTTTTTAATAGGTAGTATTTTTATGTCCTTTCTGCTTCATGGGTAATCATTTCATGCATATATAAGAAAATGAACATATGTTATCTTTCTCTCCACATTTGTGCATATTCAACATCCTATACATCTTGTTTTGTGGCTCCTTGTTTTTTTCCTTAACTATAGAGCTCAGAAAGCCTTCTATCACAGACATTAAGAGTTGCTGCCTTATGATTATTTATAGTTGCACAGTACTCCATTGCATGGGCATAAACCCAAAAGCCTGTTGCTGTCAAGTCGATTCTAACTCGTAGTGACCCTATGGGTCAGAGTAGAACTGCCCCAGAGGGTTTCCAAGGAACCCTAGTGATGCAGTGATTAAGCACGTGGCTGCTAACCAGAAGATCAGTGGTTTGAACCCACCAGTTGCTCTGGAGAAAGATGTGGCAGTCTGCTGCCATAAAGATCATACATTTGGAAATTTGATAGGACAGTTCTACTCTGACCTGTAGGGTTGCTGTGACCCAGAATTGATTCCATGGCTGTAGGTTTTGGATTTTTTAATCTTTACGGAAACAGACTGCCACACCTTTCTCCTGTGGAGCCTCTGAGTAGGTTCTAACCACTGACCTTTTGGTTAGCAGCTGAGCACTTAACTGCTGTGCCAACCAGGGCTCCTTATTGCATAGATGTATTACAGCTTATTTAACTTGATCATGATCCATAGATATTTCATTTATTTTCACATCTTTTGTCAGCACAAGGGAGCTCTGGTAGCATAGTGCCTAAGGCATTTGACTGCTAACCAGAAGGCTGGTGGTACAAACCCACCAGCCACTCCTTGGAAGGAAGGTTGGGCCGTCTACTTCCATAGAGATACTGCCTCGCAAACCCAAAGAGGGGTTGCTATGAGTCGGATCCGACTCAATGGAGTTTGGTTTGGTTTTTTTTTTTTTTTTGGCCATCAGCACAAAGACAGGTGCAGTGAATAGCCATTTACATAGATGTTTTGTGTTGTTGTTGTTGTTGGGTGCTGTCAAGTTGTCTCCAACTCATAATGACTCTACGCACAGCAGAACAAAACTCCGCCTGGTCCTGTGCCAGCTCCGTGATCCCTGCTATACTTACCCCAACACTGTAGTCATTGTGTCAGACCATCTCATTGAGGGCCTTTCCCTCCTTCGTCGACCCTCCACCTTACCAAGCATGACATCATTCTCCAGGGAATGGTCCCTCTGATAACATGACCACAGTAGGTGAGATGAAGTCTGGCCATTCTTGTTTCCAAGGAGCGTTCAGCTGGACTTCTTCCAGGACAGATCTGTTAGTTCTTTTAGCAGTCCATGGTATTTTCAGCATTCTTCACCAGCACCACATCTCAAAAGCATCAAATCTTCTTTGGTCTTCTTTATTCATTGTCCAGCTCACACATGCATATGAGGCAATTGGAAATATCATGGCCTGTGTCATAGATATTTTGCATGTGTGCAAATTCCTAAAAGTTGAATGGTGGGTAAAGGCATACTTTGAATGCCAAATTACCTTCTATAGTGATTTTACCAATCTACACATATATCGGAAATATATGAAATATTTGAAAAGTGATCTCAGTGTACTTGTGATTTATATTTCTCTTGTGCTGAGTGAGGTTGATTGATTGCATCTTCTCTCTCTAAGAGCCACTTATATTTCTTTTTCTTTCTATATCCTTGGCCACTTTTTCCATTAATCAAAAACCAAACTCACTGCCGTGGAGTTGGATCCGACTCATAGCGACCCTCCTTGGGTTTCTGAGGCGGTATCACTACGGGAGTAGATTGCCCAACCTTCCTTCCGAGGAGTGGCTGGTGGGTTTGAACCGCCAGCCTTCTGGTTAGCAGTCACATGCCTTAGGCACTACGCCACCAGGGCTTATTTTTTTTTTTTTTCTTAATGAGGTATAGTAACACTTTACATATGGTGAAAATTATCTTTTTGTCTAATATGAATTACAATTATATGTATATGTGTGTAGACTATTTTAACACAGGGTAGATTCTTTTCCTTCAAAATATGATCACTTCATATTTGGATCAGGTCACTGTTAAAATACATTTCAATTCTCAGCTTTTATGATTCAGTGATTGAACATGCTCTTAGTGAGACCAGGAAACTAAGGCCTGGTTAACTATGTAAACTCTTCACATCAAGCAGCCTGATTTTACATAGTCTACTCATCATCTGCTTGAATGACAGAGCTCGAACACTGGACACACACACATTTGTTGAGTATCCAGTGATCTACACCTTTGCACTTTTTTCCCAGGAAGAAGGAAGCAGCTGTGGTCTATCACCTTTGAGTAGTTTGGCCAGTGGCCTGGCATCTTGGGAATTTATCCCGCATGCTTTTCAGAGGTATTCAAATCCTTCTACAAGAAAGCAAAGCCATTAAAGAAAACCAAGAACATTAAAGATTTATGCTTCTTGTGCAATTTGGCTGCAAGAAACCGAGCCAGTTTCTGCTCAGCACTTAATGTAAGATGAACTAAAAACTGCAAAGAAACATATTTAAAGATAATTAATAAATTTGTATCATATTTTTGTCAAATCACTCACACCACACATTTTGGAGACAGCTTGAGAACATCCTGCACACAAGAAAGATGAAAGCATTTGATATTTGTTTTCTGGAGGTGGAGGGACAAGAAGAGCCCTGGATTTTTAAAGCTTCCCTAAAAGATGGTTCTGCATATATTGCACATAGTTACCAACTGCTTAAAATCAGCAAGAACTCATATGGGGCTCTGGATGTGTCAAGAAACAGTATGTGGCTGATTGAAGTGAATGGCTAGAAACACAGGGCAATTGCTGGGGATTTTTGTGAAAGTGTTATTTTTTTGCTTTTCAATTTTAAGAGCAAGACTTCACTGATTTATAGTACTTAAAGACAGAAATTTCTAAAAGGGTTAAAGTCAGTGTAAGTCATATCAAACAATTTGGCACTTCAATTTTATTTTGTTTTTATCTTTTAAAGTTTTCCTTTTCTCAACTCTTCACTTAGGAGCTCTGGTAGCATAGTGCCTAAGGCACTTGACTGCTAATCAGAAGACTGGCGGTTCAAACCCACCCAGCCACTCTTTGGAAGGAAGGTTGGGCAATCCTACTATCCGTAGTGATACTGCCTTGGAAACCCAAGGAGGGGTCACTATGAGTCGGGGCCGACTCAATGGCAAATAACAACAAAAACAACTCTTCACTTATTTGCTTTCTGATCCCTAATATTCTGTCACCACTTTTTTCCCCTTTCAAATTCTATTATCTCCTATTTCCAGCAGGTCCAGTCAAAGGAATTGATTCTTTAATTTTCCTATGTTCTTTCCTTGAGGGCACACCCCTTATGTTTATTGACAAGCCAACACTGTTTAAGAAGGATGAATTCGGGATCTAAAAATGGTGTTGGACACAGCAAAGTGTGACCACAACCCCTGACTGGGAGATGTTGTCAGGAGAGGCCAGGAACAATCCCTGTTTTTCTCTGGGGGATTTTCCATGGGTGATCTGGGGCCCAATGAGGTTCACGATAGAAGCCGATGCTCTGGGAAAAAGTGCGGACCAGCTAAGCACTGCCTGGAATCATGCAAGTCAAATAATTTTTGGACCCACTATATTTGGTCAGCCATGGAGAACACCCTAAGACACCCCACCTGTTAGACACAGGCAGGAACAGTCAATCTTATCTGTCAGTTGAAAATGAGACAGGGAGGGGGGAAAGAGAGAAAGATGAATTGATTAAAAATGCTCCTGAAGAAGAAGCATTTCTTTTCTCACCAAAGTTATAAGACTCCAGGTTGAATTTATTGTAATGACGGGGAGGAGAGAGTTCAAATGACTATATCCTACATATAGCATTAAAAACATAGCTTGAACATATGCAAACAGCATGTCGACTGCAGCTCCGAGGTGATGGTGAAGTGGAGCCTCTGGAGTGAAAAATAAGCTTGTGTTCGGAAACCATCTGGGAATATTCTTAGACTAATTTGAATTGAACCAAGCTGAGACCTTAAGCATTTCTTTCCAGTGAGATCCAGGCTGAACAATGACACAGTCTGAAGGCTGATGTTCAGTTGTTGAGATACCCATGTGTTCTCGCCTAACAGCTGTCACGGTAAGTCCACACTGCTCCTGAAAGCTAGATAATTAACTGCCTTTTTCTTTGAAGTCTATGGAAAGCTGCTTCCTACTGTGGTACATTTACAACTTCTACAACTGCCATGTCAAATGTTCAGCTCCTCAACTACATCAGTCCCAATAACTCCTTTAGATGTTCAGGTTTCTCAAAGGTATTCAAATCCCTAAAGCTGCCATGGGAGGTTTTTCAAGACAGGTGTTTAAAAAAATATGACTTATTTTTTGATCATTAGATTATTAAATAAGTTTGCCAAAAACATGACTATAAGGACTGTAAGTCATGAATGATTGTAGCTGCTGCTGCTTTTTTTTTTTTTTTTTTGATCGGGGTAGAAGATACTGGCATCAGATTTAGGAGGCGTGGATATAGAATTGTTGAATCTGTAGAAACTGTCCACACAATGGCATCACATTCGTAAGTACAAATAGGAATATGTTGGTTTATTTTTTCAAAACTAAATAATTATGTTTAAAAAAAAAATCCAAACCTGTAGCCATTGAGTCACTTCGACTCATAGCAACACTCTAGGGTAGAGTAGAACTACCCCATAGAGTTTCCAAGCCCATAATCTTTACAGAAGCACACTGCCACGTCTTTCTTTTATAGACTGGGTGTTGTTGTGGCTATGTGTCCTTGAGTTGGACCCGACTCATAGCAACCCCTCCTTGGGTTTCCGAGGCAGTATCATTACGGAAGTAGATTGCCCAACCTTCCTTCTGAGGAGTGGTAGGTTTGCACCGCTGGCCTTCTATTTAGCAGTCAAGTGCCTTAGGCACTACACTACCAGAGCTCCTTACAGAGTGGCTGGTGGATTCAAACTGCAAATCTTTTCAGTTTGCAGCCAAGCACTTACCCACTGCACCACCAGAGCTTCTTAAAAAATAAGGGGGTCAGTTTAACTTCTCTTATTTATTTTGAAGTTACAAAATAGGGCTTGGGAAAAATATATTTATAAATAGGTTTAGGTTTAAGGCTCAGAGCAAACAAACTTAAGCTAGTGTAATAATAAATTTTGAAGGTAACAATAAAGCACTACAGAAGGAACATTTGATTTGTATTTTATAAGCTGTCTCTCTGGTCCAATGTGACAGTTGAAATTCTGTAAAATAATTTCGGTTTCCAGATCTCAATTATTGAAGCCAAAATGAATATAATTTTACTTTGAGGCTTCTATAGAAGGAAAAGAATTAATGTGATATTTTACAGGATAATGTTTTGCAGTATAATATTGAAATGAGTTACTAAAACTTGTGAAATTACATGAGTCAATTCCACATACATTACATGGTAGTAAGAAGAACGCCATTGTTTTCATGCTGAGATTATTTGGTAGGGTTAGCAAAGGGTAATTGCCAGTTTGGGTTTATCTTTGTAGTAAAAATCAAACGTGGATTGCAGTTAGATAGAAATTCAGGACTTAACCTGTCCTATAGAAATAACTTTCACTTAGTGAAGCATCATAGTTATTTTTCTTTTAAATTTATGTTGTTTTGCCTTTAGGGAGTTGATAGAAAGACATTGTGAGTGATTTTGTGGATAAAGTTAAAATTGTTTCATTAAATGTTAATGGACTTAATAGTCCAGTTAAAAAGAACCAATATATTAGCTGTATTAAGAACTTAGTGCTGACATGGCTTATGTTCAGGAATTGCATTTGGGCCCATAGAGCTGAACATTGTATGTGAGCATAGGTTAGGAATGGATTTTGTTCTTTTGCTATAAGGAAATAAACACTCTGTTTATAAATGACTCCAATTTTTAACAAAGCAGCTATTTCAGATGCAACCAATTGGTTTATTTTGGCCCAAAGAAAGATTCGGACATCTTTAGGAAAGCAGCGTGGCTCACTGGACTCAACAACAGAATAGAGCTTGAATTTTAGAAAATTCTGTAATTTGCCTCTATCTCTGGCATCTTTGCTGTAAAATGAACTAAGAATGATGCTTGGAGGAAATGGAGACTTTAAAGGATTTTTGCAAATGCTCAAGAGTTTTTGTGATTGTTTTTTAGAAAGAGAACTGTTATACTGTAGTAAAGATATCTTGAAAAATGCATTTGTTTTTAGCTGATATAAGAGATTTAAAATTGTGCCATTTCCTCCAGATTAGATGAAAACAAGACTTTTTTTTGAGTTCTTTTGGGCAGTTAAAAGTCATTATGTGGAGAATGTAAGTGACATTGGCTCAGCTCAGTCAGCAGTTCCATGTGACCTCTCTTACTCTTGTCTTCAGGAACTGTTGAGTTGTGCGACTTTGGATTCATCTTCATCAGCTTTTTTGAAATCAAGCAACACTCATTTTTGTATAATCTTTTAGACTTTGGAAATAGAAATACTTTGTGCCTTTACAACACATCAACCATATGTAGTTATGAACCATATGAAGCATTTGTAGGCTAAGATATTATAATATGTGAGAGTCTCAGAAGGAAGGTTGGGCAATCCTACTTCCGTAGTGATACTGCCTCGGAAACCCAAGGAGGGGTCGCTATGAGTGGGGGCCGACTCGACGGCACATAACAACAACAACAGCAACAACAATGTCCTTCCACATCTGTATATTCAACAATGAGATCATAACATGGTGTAAAATGAAAACTTAAAGAACTTCCTTTCATTCATTCATTCAACGAGCACTGACTTTTGTTTTGCCACCAAAAGACATCTAAAATCTGCACTATAGTCCATAATTTTCTTTAACTGCAACAATTCTAGCATAAGAGATATGAATTTGGTCCAAGAAACTCAGTAAAGACAAAAATGGTAACAGAGGTGGCCTGTGCAGACATGAAGAAAGAACACAAGGTTAACTCATGTGACCTCAAGGGAGCAACTGAATTCTTTGGGCTTTTAGTCTGCTTAGCAAATGAGGTTTTGGATTGGTGATGGAGAGGCCCCTTATAGCTCTATGGATCTTGGTGGAAATCACTATTGATGACTATTTCAATACAACAGGAAAGATAGACACTTAGGGATCTCCCAGTGGCATGAAGGTTTCTACAATACACCTACCCTGCACTTACTGACTATATTGTTATATGACATTTTGTGTTTATGAATATAGTAAAAAATCTGTCCAACTATTTTGCGCATTAACAACATACATCTAGCATTAACAAATGCTGATGTGTGAGGTGAATGTAATGCTGGCTGTGATGGTTAAGGTTATGGGTCTGTTTGTGTGGATCATGATTCTCTTTGGTTTGGCAGTTATGTAATGATGTAATTTGACATTTATGTAATGATGTAGTCATCCTGCATTTTGTGATTTGATGTGGTCACCCTCCATTTTCACATAATGCTGATTCTCATAACAACCTAGACTTTGGAACCTGATCATGTTGATAAGTGAACAATGAATTTTCTTATGGTTCCAGCTGCTTCAAATATATGCTATTTCATAATTTTTGAGTGCTTTGAAAGCTCTAGGAACTTTATTGATCAATACAAGGCATATTTATTTAAAGGTCATATCATTTTAGAATATAAAAAATAATCTATAGATGTCTCTACGCTCAGTCTCCACTTTGCAATTTTTTAAATAGACTAATTGCAGAAATCTGGAAGTGGATAGAAGATATAATTAAAAACTAGCCAGGGCAAACCCTGTACAAAGTTCAAGAGAAAGAAATTTTTTTTATCTATCTCTTGAACTTTGTACAGTTAAGATACTTTTAGGAAATTGTGGTAAAGTTGTTGCCTTCATGACTTGAGAATATTTGGCTCTTTAGGAAGGCTTCCATGTTGACACAATTTTATCACTGTCTGGAACCATAAAGTCAGTAAGTTGTGGGGACACCACAGAAGAAAGTGACATAGCTGACATTTATTTCTTACTATTGCCAGGCACTATTCTAAGCTTTTAACATATATTAAGTTATTTAATCCTATTATAACTACTAATCAATATGGCTCTTGAGTTGTCATATTAACAATGGCACACACCAGTAATTTAGTGACTGAGAGTTTTTACCTAGTATTTAAGACAAGCATTGCTGAGAAGACAGTTCAATATATCATGCACAGGAGACCAGGGGCTAAGGCCTGCAGCACTTGTAGGGGTCCAAGTAAATGTTCTAGTTTTATTTTAATTCAGAAGAAAAAAAAATATAATTTATCCTGGATCAGAATTGTCTTCATATTAGCAAAGCCATACATTATTCTATATGGTGGGGGCAAAGGAGAGGGATATACCCTGAGCGGTACAAATGGTTAATATTTTTGGCTGCTAAATGAAAGTTTGGAGGTTTGAGTCCACTCAGAGACACCTTGGGAGAAAGACCTGGTGATCTACTGAAACATCAGCCATTGAAAATCCTATGGAGCTGATTTCTACTTTAACACACAATGGGGTTGATATATATATCATACTTATATGATATATGGAGGAGGAAGGCCACATAGTGGCCCACAAAGTCATCAAGCAGCCCTGTGTGGAGGGCAGAACAGAAATAGATGAAGGTATGGACAAAGCTGCTGCTTGGGGGCCTTTTCAGAACCTCATCATGTGGTCCTGTTTCTACTTCTGGCAAAGCTATTTAACTCAGTATTAGCCCTTTGGCTTCTCCCAGAATTGTGCCTTTCCTTCCTGACTTTGTTGCCAGGTGGCCGCTGACTTGTTACCTCCCCTTGTGTGCTGTACTGAGGTAAGGTTGCAAATGTATTTCAGTGCTAGCTTGCAGGTAGATTTTGTTTGGCCTGAAACAACATTTAAAATAATCAGACTTAGTTGCCATTTAAAAAATAAGGAGATTTCACGTAAAAATATGGATTTCTGGCTTCTCCTGGAATTCAGAAGGCTTGGTGGCATTGGGCCCATGTTGCTCCATTCATCTGGAGCCCAGTTGCTATGTTTACTTCAGCCCTCTCCTATTCCTGCCTGTAAATGCTGACCTTTCAACTTTTGCTTGAAGATATAAATGACAAGTTAAAGTATTATCCTTCCCAACAATTCTTGCAGGTTCACAGAGAAGGAAGGAAGCTATAGGGATTACACTTTGATAATGGAATTCGAGGTTTTAATCAGTGGGAGGATCTACTTAGGGCTTCCGGAAATCATGCCAAGGAAGGCCTGTGCCTGCTTTCACTGTGAGTGACATTTAGCGTGAATGATGTAGCTGGGCAACATGACTCATACAGAAAGGTCTGTGGAAAGGAATACACGAGAGCCTGCTGGAAGTTTGTGATTCCACCTACCCACCCACCACATTCACACCCTCTCTCTTCCCCCATGTGCTTAATCCTACTGGGTGCAGGGGAACTATGAATTAAATGCAGAATATGAAGTCTGTTATTTTTAACTTTATTATGATTATTTTGAAAAAGGGTTCCAAAAAACTGACAGGTGCTTACTTCAAAGCACATAATACACTGTCCAGACAGTTCAATTCTATGGGTAATTATTTGCAAGACCATCAGGCATCAAAAGCTGAAGAGAACTTTTGCTTTTGCCTCTTGTTGGAAAACTTTCTATTTATGAATTGAGATTCTATATATTTTTTTCTGGAACAATGCAGGCTTCATAAACCTTGCCTATGTTTTTGCTGGCATCCATGTGAACTCTCTGTGTGCAAAATATTGCTATTGCCCAGCTTTTGGCAGTGATACCCTAGATGCAAAAAGTGTATCTTCTTGTTCTCGCTCTTACAAGTTTCTTCAAATCTATTTGTATTACTTATAGCATTCCTCTTTGATACTCAGGTAAGTGTATACATTTTCCACATTTGGTTCTACCGCATTGATAGTGTTTCCCTAGAGAGTTTGTAGTTGCATATACTTAGGCTTACCATAAATATGTCAGGTGTTTCTGATTACTTAGTTAGTCACTGAGTATAGTTGTTGTTAGGTACCATCAGAGTAGGCTGTGACTCGTAGAGACCCTGTGCACAACAGAATGAAACATGGCCTGGTCCTGTGCCATCCTCACAATCCTTTAGCCCATTGTTACACTGTGTCAATCCATCTCGTTGAGGGTCTTACCCTTTTTTGCTGACCCTTCACTTTACCAAGCATAATATCCTTCTTCAGGTAATGGTCCCTCTGACAACATGACCAAAGTAGGTGAGATGAAGTCTGGCCATTCTTGCTTCTAAGGAGCATTCTGGCTATACTTCTTGCAGGACATATTTGTTTGTTCTTCCGGCAGTCTGTGGTATTTTCAGTATTCTTCACCAACACCATAATTCAAAGGCATCAACTCTTCTTCAGTCTTCCTTATTCATTATCCAGCTTTCACATGCATATGAGGGGATTGAATATACCATAGATTGGGTTAAGTGCACCTTAGTCTTCAAAGTGACATTTTTGTTACTTAACATTTTAAAGGGGTCTTTTGTAGACGATTTGCCCAGTGCAGTATGTCTGATTTCTTGAATACTGCCTCCATGAGTGTTGATTGTAGATCCAAGTAAAATGAAATCCCTGGCAACTTCAGTCTTTTCGCCATTTGTGATGTTGCTTATTGATTCATCTGTGAGGATTTTCATTTTCTTTTATGTTTAGGTGTAATCCATACTGAAGACTAGTTTTTGATCTTCATCAGTAAGTGCTTCAAGTATTCTTCACTTTAAGCAGGCAAAGTTGTGTCATCTGCATATCACAGGTTGTTAATGAGTTCTCTGCTAATCCTAACGTCATGTTCTTCTTCATATAGTCCAGGTTCTCAGATTATTTGCCCAGTGTGCAGATTGACTAAGTATGGTGAAAGTATTCAACCCTGATGCACATCCTTCCTGACTTTAAGCCATGCAGTATCCCCTTATTCTGTTTGAATGACTGCCTTTTTGTCTATGTACAGATTCCTCAAGAGTACAATTAAGTGTTCTGGAATTCCCATACTCTGCAATGTTATTCACAATTTGTTATGATCCACACTGTCTAATGCCTTGGCCTAGTCAATAAAACATAGGTAAACATTTTTCTGGTATTCTTTGCTTTCAGCCAAGATCCATCTACTATCATCAATGATATCCCTTGTTTTACATCCTCTTCTGAATCCAGCTTGAATTTCTGGCAATTCCATGTCATTATACTGCTGCAAGCAGTTTTGAATTATCTTCAGCAAAATTTTACTTGCATGTGATGCTAATGATATTGCTCAATAATTTTCACATTTTGTTGAATCACCTTTCTTTGAAATGGGCACAAATATCAATCTCTTCTAGTCAGTTGGCCAGGTAGCTGTCTTCCAAATTTCCTGACATAAATGAGTAACCACCGTCAGCACTGCATCCATATATTGAAGCATCTCAATAGGTATTCTGTCAATTCCTGAAGCTTTGTTTTTTTGCTAGTTATTTCAGTTCAGCTTGGATTTCTTCCTTCAATACCATTTGTTCTTGATCATTTGCTGCCTGCTGAAATAGTTGAACATTGTTCTAGTTACCTAGTGCCGCTCTGACAAGAATATACCACAAATGGGAAGACCTTAACAAACAGGAGTTTATTCTTACAATTTGGAGGCTTTAAGTCCAAGTTCAAAGTGCCAGGCTCTAGGGACTGGG
>NW_006921653.1:7333035-7351688 GCF_000298275.1 Orycteropus afer afer
AGCCAAGTTGACACACAAACGTAACTACCACAAACATCGACCAGTTGTTTTTGGTATAGTGATTGTGTGTTCCTTCCATCTTCTTTTGATGCTTTCTGCATCATTCAATATTTTGCCCACAGAATCCTTTGAGGCTTGAATTTTTTTCTTCAGTTCTTTCAGCTTGAGAAATGCAGGGCACATTCTTCCCTTTTGGTTTTCTAACTCCAGATCTTTACACATTTCATTATAAGTCTTTAGTTTGTCTTCTCGAGCTGCCCTTTGAAATCTGTGCAGCTCTTTTATTTTGTCCTTTCTTCCATTTGCTTTAGCTACTCTGTAGTCAAGAGCACATTTCAGACTCCTCTGGCATCCATTTTGGTCTTTTCTTCATTTTGTGTCTTTTTAATGACCTTTTGCTTTCTTTCCATATGATGTTCTTGATGTCATCCCACAGCTTGTTTTGTCTTCACTCATTGACGTTTGATGTCTCAAATTATTCTCAGATTGTCTCTGAATTCAGGTGGGATATAACAAAGATCATATTATAGCTCTCATGGACTTATTTTAATTTTCTTTAGCTTCACTTTGAACTTACACACGAGTAATTGATGGTCTTTTCCACAGTTGGCTCCTGGCCTTGTTTTGAGTAAAGATAGAGATTCTTTATCACCTCTTTCCACAGATGTAGTCAATCTGATTCCTGTGTATTCAATCTGGTGAGGTCCACAGGTATAGTCACTGTTTATGTTGTTGAAAAAAAGTATTTGCAATAAGTAAGTTGTTGCTTTTGGAAATCTATCATGTGATCTCCAACATTATTTCTATCACCAAGGCCATATTTTCCAACTATTGATGCTGCTGCTTTGTTTCCAACTTTCACATTCCAGTCACCATTAATAATCAGCACATCTTGATTGAATGTTTGATTAGTTTCAGTCTGCAGAAGTTGGTAAAAATCTTCAACTTTTCACTCTACTGAATATAGAGATTGAACAAAATAAGATTTTTGCGACCATGCTGCTTAGCTTCCTATTCCTTTTATCAAGAGGAAGATAAGCTGACAGTGAATATCCTTTTTCATCTATGAGAAGGGAGGACTTCAAATACACAATATGATCATTTTATCTTATTTTTCTCACCCAATTCAATACATTGACAACCTAGAGGGTTTTTTTTTTTTTTTGTTACTATTTATTGTCCACATATCTGCTGTGGCATGTACATATATGGCACTCAGGTGATGCAACGGCTGTGGAAGACATGATTCCTACCTTCAGTGAGTTTAGTCTACTTGATGAGCCAGGAGTAAAGAAGAACATGGCAGACCTTTTATACTGCTGTATGTGAAGCATTAAATTGGGTGTATATGACTTACTGCTCCAGCTGTTAAGAGAAGAGGCAGTAAGTTCAGGCTGGGGCACTCAGAGAAGGCTAAAGTAGGTTTGAGGCTGGCCTTTAAGGCATGAGAGACAGAATGAACTGATGGTGAGAGGCATTGGAGTTGGGAATGGAGTTAGAGGGCATGAGTTTGGTCCAGATTGAGTGGGAGCAGTGGCAAGCTAAGGAAGGAGCCTCTGCTTCATCCCAGAGATAATGCTAAGCTGTATTTATGCAGGGAGGGAAAGGCATGAGGAAAGAAGATTAATCTGGAAGTTTAGAATAAGGAGATTAGAGCAAGAAAAGATGCAAGAGGCTAGAAGGCTTTTGCAAGTTAGGGGCCTCTTGAGTAATTCAGGCATAAAATGAGAGGGGCCTGAATGAAGGCAGGAGGGGTGGGAGAGGAGCAGAGAGGGGATGATTTCAGAGAAAGATACTTCAGGAAAAAATTACCCAGTGTGGCTGAACCAAGGAGAGGGTGGGAGGAGTAAAAGATAACTGTGGTTTCAAACCTGCATTTTCTAACCTGGAGGGAAGTTAGCATGGACAGACATGCTCTGCCCTTCATCCCACCTAGCTCACTTCTCTCCAGCTATGTGGGTCATCTTACTGTTTCTTGAACAAGGCAAGCATCATCACACGTTAAGGCGTTTGCACTTACAACATTCTTCCTCCAGATCATTTCACCTTTAGCCCCAACCTGGCCCTCTTTATTCATTTATGCTCCCTCTGTAAACATTGCAGTTGTCAACCAATACGTTGAATATTAAAATAATACAGATTATATTATTGCCTTTCCCAGAAGTTCCTGCAGGTTCACACTGATGGAAGGACTTATGCTGTACAGTTTGCTAAAACGAACCTTCTTCATTGAGATCTTCCCTGACAACTCTCTCTCTCTTTCCTCTTACCCTACTTGATTTTTCTTAATTGTGTATTTTATCAGTTGGCTGTATTTTATCTATTTATCCATTTTGTGATTTCTCTTACTAGAATGTAAGGGCATACAGACAGGAAATTTGAGCTTGTTAATTGCTATATCCTTACTGCCTAGTACAGTGCCTGGTATGTAGTAGATTCTCAGTTAAAAACAACCAGTTGATATAGAATGGATTCCAACTCATGGCGACCCCATCTGGGTCATAGTAGAACTGTGCTCCATAAGGTTTTCAATGGCTGATTTTTCAGAAATCAGGCCTCTCCTGGGTGTCCAAGAACCTCCTTTTTGTTGGTTAGCAGCCAAGTGTGTTAATCATTTGCACCACCCAGGAACTCCTCTTAATAAATGTATATTAGTTAAATGAATGAAATAGGAACTTTGAAGAGGAGTCTGATTAGGGGAGAGGGGGAAGAGGAGAGTCATTCCAAAAGAAATATTTTAAATGTTAATTGGCAAGATGTCAGGGCTAAGGATGCAGCCTTCCACCCCTCACAAGCCTGCTTTCTTATTGAGTGTTAGAACCGACTCCTCCCTGGGTAGTTATCTCAGTGTTTTTCACCTTACCTGAAGAATTCACTTCTTTCCTTGTGTGATTCATCTTTCCCTGAAGGAAAGACCGGAGTAACATCTTTGGAATAAAGGAATGTATCAGGAAGCCATTGAATCTCTCAGAGAACCGTCTAGCAACCATCTTTTTTTCTGTTAAGCTGTCCATTGGATTCCCACAAGTAAACACGTGATAATATCTAGAATGCCAACTCTACTTATTGGTATGGTTTAAGAAACCCTCTTCCTTTACTGTTAACTTTTGGAAATATTTAGCGTGCCCTGTAATAATCCAGATGAGACCAAAAGCAAAAACAGGCACACCTGTAGCTCGTTTGCTTCCACTGTTTCAATTGCTCTAATTTCTCCTTTTGCCGGGGGCATGTTAAGATCTCCTGCCAAACTGACTTATGAGTTACTGAAGTATGTCATGTACATTTATTTGGTTCTCCAGAATAATCTCTTTAAGAAAACACATTTCTCCTTTCAAATGCAGTTCAGCCATTTCTCGATACAAACCACTTTCTAACATCACTACTGACTGTATTGAAATGAATGAATACATTATAAAACACTTTATCTTCATTGCTTCCTGAAGTGATTTATAGAGAATGTAATTGCCAGCTGTGTATTCTAGGCATATAATTCCATTCCTGGGTCTTATGAAGCTATCACTCCCATGAATGGCTCTTTGCTTAACAGATCAGCCATCAAATTCCAAACCTTCCTTAGTAGCAGGTGCCATCTCCAGGTCATGTCACCCTGGCCTGAATCCAGCAGATGCTACCAGAAGCCTGGGGTGTCTGAGCTGTTTTAAGAGTATGTTCAAAAAGCCTGCCATGCTTCCAATAACCTAAGGTCATGGCTTCCAGTCAAAGGGGCCCTGCTAGATGAAACTGACTTATGTTTCCATGGACTTTCTATAAAAATCCTTAACATAAAAATCCTTAATCCTGTAGGGCAGGGGCTAGCCACTGTTCAAAATTGGGGTGGTAAGAAGCTTAATACTGTTCTGGCCTTTGTATGTTGGCAGGGTGTGACCCAGTTTCCCAGGTATCTTTAAATATCACATAGCTGACCAACTAGAGATTAGTTTGGGGTAGGTAAAAAACAAAACAAAAACAAACCTCTTCTGTTAGTGTGCAAGGGAGCTCTGGTAGCATAGTGCCTAAGGCACTTGACTGCTAACCAGAAGGCTGGAGGTTCAAACCCACCAGGTACTCCTCTGAAGGAAGATGGGGCAGTCTACTTCCATAGTGATACTGCCTTGGAGACCCAAGAAGGGGTCACTATGAGTTGGGTCTGACTCGACGGCACATTAACAACAACAGCAACATACCTGGGTTTGCCTGTTGCTGTGAATTTCTATAAAATCCCAGGATTTTAGAGGTAACTTTTTACAAATCTCTCATTTTACAGATGAAGGTTAAAAACTCACATTTACTGAGGCCTCCTGAGTGCTTAGTATAGTTAGGAGCTTTTCCTTCACTTAGTTGGCTGATGAGGAAACAGTTCTGATTAAAGAGGAGAAGGTAAGAAGAGGAATAATTTTGGAACAGGGCAGAGAACTGTAGACATGGATGGGTTTATTAGAAGAAGAAGGAGGAATTAGAAGACCAGGTGATGGGAGGGTGATACAGAGAGGAAGGTAGAAATTGCCTAGGATACACTGAACGTCAGTGGAGACAGTAGAAGCACAGTGTTGGAGAGAATTCCTGAGTTGTCAGTGCTACAGTACTCCATGTTGCTCACGTCTGCTTTCAAGGTAAATTTTCTGAATGGACTCTAGAGATGTATGTTTAAGAAGGCTACAAAGGATGCCAATCTAGCGATTATTATTTTAGTGATGATAATATTTACCACTTGTCAAAAGCTTAGTATGTGCCAAACATTGCTTTGTGTATAATTTATCTTACCTGTATTTGACCCTTGAACAGCATGGATTTGAATTGCCTTCTGTACAAGATATGGCTCCTGGAGAAATTTAAGAGGGAATAGACACCACACAAGAAGAATGGACAGAAGATGACTTGATGGAGATGAACGCCAGATGATGAGGAAGAAGATGTAGAAGAAGCAATGCCAGGAGACAAATCGACATTAGACAATCTGGCAGAAGGGTCCTAGTTATTAAAGACTGATTTTGACGACTTCTATGACATGGACTCTTCTATAGTATGATCAAGGAAACTAAAGCAAATGGTGGAAGAAGGATTGGTACTATATGGAAACATTTTTAGAGAAATGAAAAAGCAAAAATTTCAGACAGAAATTACAATGTATTTCTATAAAGTTACACCGAGTATGTCTGCCTCTCCTGCCTCCTCTTCCACCTCCCCATCTTTTCCGTCTCTGTTGCCCCTGAGATAGCACAACCCACCCAGCTCTCTTCTTCCTCCCCCTCAGCCTACTCAATGTGAAGGTACCGAGGATGAAGACCTTTGGCATGATCCACTTCCACTTAATAAATAGTAAATAATCGTTATGCTGTACAGTTAATAAACTTATCTGTTGTGTATGTATGTGTGTCTTTGTGTGAAAATCTATGTGTGAAAATCTAATAACTGTACGGCAATAACCGTATCAATCAACTGTTTATGTTATCAGTAAGGTTTCTGGTCATAACTTAGTAGTTAAGTTATTGGGCAGTCAACAGTTACTTGTGGACTTTTGACTGAGTCGGGGTTTGGTGCCACTAACCCTGGCACTGTTCAAGGATCAATTTAATTTAATTTTTATTAAAAACTTTGTGAAGTTGACATAAAAAATAAAAACTCCTTGCTGTCAAGTTGATTCTGATCATAGAGACCCCATGTGTTAGAACTGGTCCATAGAGTTTACTTGGCTGTAATATTTATAGAAGCACATCATTAAACCTATCTTAGGTGGTACTGCTGGGTGGGTTTGAACTGCCAACTTTAGGTTAGTAATCAAACGCAAACCATTTGAACCACTCAAGGACCTCAATGTTGATAATATGATGCTTATTTTAGAGTTATATAAGCTTTCTTAGGTTGTCACAGTAAATGGTAGAGCTTGGGATTAAACCCAGATTGGCCTGACTTTAAAGTTTATGTGACAGAATCCCAAATCATTCATTTAATCTATACTCGTAAAACTCAGATTGAGTACTCCCTCATACCCCATTTTTATGCTATTCAAGTCAATCCTTGAGTATAACAGCACTTGAAGAAACAAGAGCAATAAAATAAGCTGATTCTTTAACTATTTCTAAATTCATAATCTCAAGCCTTCATCACATGTGTTAGCCTTTCTGATTCTTGGGGTACTTATACCTGATTTCAGATATCCGGTAACAATTTATGATCTATAATGAAATGAATACCCTTTGCTTATCATATCTTTTATATGTAGTCCTCTCACATAAAAAAATGCAAAAACAAAACACTTCTCTTTGATTAATGTTGATAATCATTCTTGTTTTTAATAACTAATCATATTAAAATACAATATTGAGGCCTTTTAAAAGTCCAACAAAAAGACAAATATATTTAGGAAATATCAGGGCAAAGAAATAAATCCTGGAAAGTGGTGGAATGGGGAGGTGAGAGATCGAGATTGAACGAAAGGACCAGGTAGGGCCTGATTTTACCTGCATGAAAAGGGGGTGTTAGGACACGTTTGTCTGAAACACACCTGCTTGGTTGAAACCCTCCAAAGCCAATCCTGTGAGGTATGTGGCAATGGGCCTTCTAAAAAAGAGAAATAAGGCTGAATCACTTTGATTCAAGTTCCTAGAAGAGAATGAGGAGGTGAGGAAACAACCCGGGCTGGTTTCTGAGTTGGCCTTTTCTGTGGAAGTATCTGATAAAGTAAGTAGATGTGGGTGGAGGTGCTCAGGATCAGGAGCACTCTGTGGGCTGAGAGAGGAAGGAGAACACATAGGGAACATCTCACACTTAATCAGTGTAGCCATTTTGCTGAGGATTTCCTTGGAGGAAGCACTCAGCTGCTAACAGAAACATCAGTGATTTGAACCCACCAGCTGCTCTGCAGGAGAAAGATGTGACAGTCTCCTTCAGTGAAGATTAATTACAACCTTGGAAACCCTATGGGGAAGTTCTGTTCTGTCCTATAGGAATGCTTTAAGTCAGAATCGACTTGGCAGCTATGGATTTTTCCTTGGAGACCAGTTGATTGCAGCTCTAGGCTGGGCAGAGTTTTCAGAGATAAAAGCTCACACTGGCTTTTCCTTTAACTTTAACTTTTAAAATTAAGAACATGCGAGTCATTTGAGAGGCCCCTGAGAAGTGACTGGCTGTGCTCTGAGGGCAGCTCACTTCTCACCTTAGAGGACTGTGACTGTACTTAAGGACTCTGTCTATTGGTCTATCTCTGTCTGTCTACCTATCTACCTATCTTCTTTGCTTCCTTTCCACCTACCTACCTGTCATCTATTAGATCTTCCTCATTCCTCCTCATTTCCTGGAGGAAACCCAACTTTCTTAGTATGCAACTAGAAAGAATGCAGTAGGGAAAATGTGGCTGTTCATAGACCTATGTGACCTTGAACTTATTACCAAAGTAATTTGGGTTTTAGTTGCTTCACAAATGAAGTGGATATTGTAGGTAAATATAGAAATACTGTGTTCTTCACTGAGCAATATCACACGAACACCTTTTTATATAGATGAAAGTCTTTCTTTTACTTTATGGTCCATTCTCTCTGTTAACCTCTTATGTCAGGACAATCTTGGAATCACAGAGTGGTCTACCCAGAAGGGAGATAATGAATGTAAAAAAGACCTTTTTCTTCTGTAAAGGTCCATTCAAATACAAAAGTCCTTAGAAATACCTGTGTTAGGAAAAGAAACATCCAAATCCCCATGCTGTGTTTGGAGTCTGTTTTCTGTTTGTTCTGTTCTCAGGAGGGAGAACAGCTCATTACTGTCCTAAGCGTGAGCCTTTTATTTGAAAGCCATTGCTGGCTAATCCTGTAACCTTCCATCCTCCAAATGGAATTACCTTGGTTCCTTTAACCTTTCCCAATCTTTATTTTTCAGACCTCAAATCACTCCTGTGGCTTTCTTGTGAATTGACTCCAGTTTCTTCTCCCCACCCCCCCATTAATTGCAGACCTCAGAACCAGACCCAGCACTCAGGGAGGGTCTGCTTAGGTTTGTGTGGCTGGGCAGGGAAGATAGGAATGAAGAGGCGGGCAGTGACAGCAGGAATTTGTAAATGGACAAGATGGGCAGGATGGAAGGAGGAGGCAGTCTTTGCATAACTGAAGTCAGAATTTTTTTCCCCCACCTTATCATTTTTAATTTAGAGTTTCCCAAACAATAGCACATATATCAGTGGGCTGTTTCCTCACAAAGCATTTAACAAGCTCTTGCCATGTGTCTAGTACAGCCTCTAGAATCCAGAAATTTCAAACTCTTGGTCCACAGGCTGAATCCTATCTGTCCCTGTGTGTGTGTGTGTGTACTCAATATGCTCAGTTAAAAATAAGCCTTAATTAGTTACTGACATTTAAAATTGGGATATTTATCGAAGAAACATCCAGATTTTCAGCTTCTTTCAAATTCTGGAGGCTTGAGAATAATAGGTTTGTATACCAGGCCTGGTAGCGTAGTGACTAAGGCACTTGATTGCTAACCAGAAGGCTGGTGGTTCAAACCCACCAGCCACCCCTTGGAAGGAAGGTTGGGCAATCTAATTCCATAGTGATGCTGCCTCGGAAACCCAAGGAGGGGTTGCTATGAGTCGGGTCCAACTCAACGGCACATAACAACAACAACAACAATATATCAGGCCTGGGACAACATGCTGGGGCTGAGTAGCAGTCCACTTTGTGAATGGGGGAACTGCCCTCTAGTTGTTTGAGTCCCAACTTTGCCCATGTACCTCACTGATATTCTATGGGCATTTGAGTTTAAGACCCCTGATTTATGTGCTTGAGAGTTAGTAAAGTGCCTATCCAATTCCTATACTTTGTCTACTGGTGTAGAAAGTTGTTGTTAGGTGCTGTTGAGTCATCTCCATCCCATAGCGACCCTATGCACAGCTGAACAAAACACTGCCTGGTCCTTTGCCAACTCCATGATCCCTCCTATACCTGAGCCCATCGTTGCAGCCACTACTTCAGTGCATCTTGTTGAGGCCCTTCCCTTCTTTCATTGACCCTCCACTTTACTAAGCATGATATGCTTCTCCAGGGAATGGTTCCTTATGACAACATGACCAAAGTAGGTGAAATGAAGTCTGGCCATTCTTGCTTCCAAGGAGCATTCTGGCTGCACTTCTTCCAGGACAGATTTATTAGTTCTTTTAACAGTCCACGGTACCCTCAGCATTTTTCACCGGCACCATAACTCAAAAGCATTGACTCTTCTTTGGCCTTCCTTATTCATTGTTTGGCTCTCACATGCATATGAGGCAATTGAAAATTCCATGGCTTCTGTCAGGTGCACCTTAGTCTTAGAGGAGATATCTTTGCTCTTTAGCACTTGAAAGAGGTGCTTTGCAGCTTATTTGCCCAGTGCTATATGTTGTCTGGAATCCTGACTGCTTCTTCCATTGATGTTGATTGTAGAACCAAGTAATATGAAGTCTTTGACAATTTCATTCTTTTCTCCATTTATCGTGATGCTGCTCATCCAGTTGTGAGGATCTTTGTCTTCTTTGTATTGAGGTGTAATCCATACGGCAGACTGCAGTCTTCAATCTTCATCAGTAAGTGCTTCAAGTCATCTTCCCTTACAGCAAGCAAACTTGTGTTGTCAGTGTATTGCAGGTTGCTAATGAGTGTTCCTCCAACTCTGATGCCACATTCTTCTCATATAGTCCAGTTTCTCAGATTATTGGCTCAGCGTACAGATTGAATAAGCATGGTAAAAGGAAACAACACTAACATACTCCCTTCTTGTTTAAACCATGCAGTATTGCCTTGTTCTGTTTGAACAACAGCCTCCTGGTCTATGTACAGTTCCTCATGAGTACAATTAAATGTTCTGGAATTTCCATTCTTTTCAATGTTGTCCATAATTTTTTATGATCCATACAATTAAATGCTTTTGCATAATCAATAAAATACAAGTAAACATCTTTCTGGTATTCTTTGCTTTCAGCAAAGATCCATCTGACATCAGCTATGATATCCTTTGTTCCACGTCCTCTTCTGAATCCATCTTGCATTTCTGGAAGTTCTCTGTCAATATACTGCTGCAATCATTTTTGAATTATCTTCAGTAAGATTTTACTTGCACGTGATATTAATGATATTGTTCGATAATTTCCACATTCTGTGGGATCACCTTTCTTTGGAATGGGTACAAATATGGATCTCTTCTAATCAGTTGGACAGGTAGCTGTTTTCCAAATCTCCTGGCATAGCCGAGTGAGTGCCTCCAGCGTGACTTCTGTTTGTTGAAACATCTCAATGGGTATTCCATCAGTTCTCGGAGCCTTGTTTTTTGCCACTTCCCTCACTGCAGTTTCAACTTCTTCCTTCAGTGTCATTGGTTCTTGATCATATGCCACCTACTGAAATGGATGAACATTGACCAATTCTTTTTGGTACAGTGACTCTGCGTATTCCTTTTGTCTTCTTTTGATGTTTCCTGCATCATTCAATATTTTGCCCATAGAATCTTTTGATATTGCAACTTAAGGCTTAAATTTTTTCCTCAGTTCTTTCAGCTTGAGAAATGCCGAGCATGTTCTTCCCTTTTGGTTTCCTAACTCCAGGTCTTTGCATATTTCATTATAATAATTGACTTTGTCTTCTGGAGCTGCTCATTGAAATCTTCTGTTCATCTCTTTCATCTTGTCATTTCTTCTATTTGCTTTTGCTACTCTTAAGAGCAATATTTCAGAGTCTCTTCTGACATCCATTGTGGTCTCTTCTTCCTCTCCTGTCTTTTTAATGACCTTTTGCTTTCTTCATATATAGAAAGTTAAATACAGAAATAATTTGTTCTGGCCTGGAATTGAACTCACTCCCATAGCTTCCAGCCAAACAGTAGACAGGCCTACAAGGTGAACAATTGCATAAAATAGGTATACTCCTTGAAACACTCAACCATGGGAGATCAGATGGGAAGCATTTGCATAGGGAGAAAGCTCAGAGGGCAGGAATATATAGGAAAGAAGAGCACAGGGAAAAGATATCCACAGGAAGAAGTGGGAAGAGAGCTATTACGTTGTAGGGATTGCTATCAATGTCATGAAACAAAATGTGTATGAAGTGTTGAATGGAAAAGAATTGCTCTGTAAACTTTCACCCAAATCACAGTTCAAAAAGGTATTGTAACACAGGACATCACATAATAAATGTGCAACCTGGTATCAAAGAACAGAGCTGTTGGTTACTGGGGTGGGAGGGAGAACAGAGAGGTCTTCATGTCAGATGGACTTGAAAGATTAGGAGGATTTCAACATATGCTGGTGGAAGGGAAGTTAGGAGACAGCATGAGCAAAGGCATAAAAGCATGAAAGTGTTTGGAGGTTCGAGTGGAGTTCAGTGCACATTGCAGGTGGGGATGTATGATAGGAAACAGGGCCAGGAAAAGAGGAGAAGGTCAGATCACAGGAGCCCCACATGCCATACTATAGAACTAGGTGTAATTCTACAGTGAATGAGTAGTAGCTGAGGGGATGAAGGAGCAACCGAATTGATGAAAGGTATGTTTTAATTAATTCAACAAATATTTATTGGGAACATCCTATGTGTCAAGTGCTGCAGATATAGCTGCAGACAAGATAGACCTAAGCCTCTGTCCTTACAGATCTTGCAGATAATAAATACACAATCAGTTATTTAACAATGTCAGAGAGTTACGGAGAAAAACAGTGCAGAAGGATAGAGAGTAATATAGTAGGTACTATTTTAGGTGGCTCTGGTGGCGTAGTGCCTAGGGCATTTGACTGCTAACCAGAAGGCTGGCAGTTGAAACCCACCAGCTACTCCTTGGAAGGAAGATTGGGCAATCTACTTCCGTAGAGATACTGCCTCAGAAACACAAAGAGGGGTCACTATGAGTCGGGATTGACTTGACAGCAGTGAATTTTTTTTTTTTTTTTTGTATTTTAGGTGGGAATGGTAAGGAAAAGCATAATATTTGGGCAGAACCCTGAATAAAGTTACTGAGCGACCCATGTGGATTTAAGAGCAGATAATTCCCAACAGAGGGAGGAGCATGTACAAGGGTCCTGGAACATGAGCACAGTTGTGGTTAAGGAACAATGCAGGAACTAACCTGGAAGCTAGTTAAGCAATTGGAAGAGTGGGGGGCAGTGAAGTATTTCCTGCGCCCCCAGAAAGGAAATGTAATACAGCGTGAAGAATGGAGAGAGGCAAGGATGGAGCAGGGACATCACTAAACTATAGAAATGATAAAAGCCTAAGCTGGGCAGGGGCAATAGAGTTGGAATGTTAGAGTCATACACAGCCTAGAAGAAGGGCACAGTTGGGATCATTACATAGATAAAGTCCACAAGGAGAACCAGCTTTGGGAAAGACAGAGCTTTGGGGACAGAATGAGATGGGTTACCTGCGCCCCAATCACTGAATTGATCATCTGTGATGGTAGCAGTCAGAAGAGGAGGAGAACCTGGCATCATTTTATCTCAGACATCAGACTGTAAGCCTGAAAGTGTCCTGAAGAAGGGTAAAGGTAGGGATAGCGTTCATATGCATCCACAGCTCAGGAGCCATGACAGTTGCCATGAGGCATCAGGGAGAGCCCAAGAACCCCTCAAAAGCACAGCACTGTCACTTTAATGCTGTAGACATCTGGCAGATGTCCCCATTCTGGTTTGGTCTGGAATGAAATGACTTGTAGCAAGTGGAACTAAAAAGAGTTGAAAGGCCAGGAAGGGAAGGGGTTACTGCATGCCAGAATGTGGGTTGGTTTACTCTAGAGTTTCTCTTTGGCATTTTTTTTTTTTTAAGTTTCTTACGAAGAGAAGGTTAACAGCCCTGTGAGAGCCATATAAAGCTCTGTTTCCAGGCTGCAATGGTCAGGGAGAAGAGTCCTTGCCTTTGGCAGTCTCCCTTAATTCTTCACCCATGGTGTTCTGCCTTTTCCTTCTTGCCTGGCTGGGAGACTTATGAGCTCTTTAGGAAAGAATGAGGTGCTTTCTTTGTTGGCCTAGGGAGGGGCAAATGTCAAACCCTCAGCCAGAAAACATTGATTGTAAATACCTGTGGCAAGAGTGCCCTCTTCTGGTATACCTTGTGCATTTTCAGCTGCAATTTCTTGGACAATGTAGTGTTTCTAGTTTTAGTTCTCTTTTGGATTAAGTAAACTGGTGAAGGAAAAGGCAAAAGATACTGTTCTCTCAGGATAGATTAATCTCATCCAACATTGCTGGAACTGTATTTCACAGTTCTGATTGTTACTTGTTCATGGCTTCTGAATTTTCTGGCTCAGTCTTTCTTGGGGATTACTAATCCAGAAAAAGGAGTTCTGGTGGCGTAGTGCCTAAGGTGTTTGACTGCTAACCAGAAGGCTGGCGGTTCAAACCCACCAGCCATTCCTCGGGAGGAAGGTTGGGCAATCTGCTTCCGTAGTGATATCGCCTCAGAAACCCAAAGAGGGGTCGCTGTGAGTTGGGTCCAACTTGACTGCACATAACAACAACAGCAACAATCCAGAAAAAGTAAAAGTGACACCAGTTCTGAGCTTGGAAGGGGTGTTGATAACAGTTCATCTGGTCACTTTTCTGCCTCTGTTCCATGTTTTTTTTTTTTTTTTAACATTTTGTTGTGATTTGGGTGAAAAGTTTCCAGAGCAAATCATCTTCCCATTCAACATTTCATACACATTTTGTTTCATGCCATTGATTGCAATACCTACAATGTAACAGCACTCATTCCACTTCTTCCCAGTGTGTGCCATCTCTCTTCATCCTTCTTTCCTAACCTTTCCTGCCTTTTGAACTTTGTCTTTGATCTCAGATAGTTGATTGTTCCAAGGAATATGTGACTCTCTGGTGTTACTGTTTACTTTATAAACCTCTCTACTGTTTAGCTCATGGTTCACAGTGGTGCAATCAGTTCCAGGCAGGAAGAGTGACTAAGGGCCATAGTCTTGGAGCTTCTACCTGTCTCTATCTGGCTAGTAAGTCTGGTCTTTTTTCATCATTTTGAGTTTTGTCACACATTTCCCCCACCTCTGTCCACAACCTTCTAATATAATCCCTTTCATAGCAATTGGTAGTGGTAGTCTAGTACTATCTATTTCTTCTGCTTGAATGATCACGGAGGTGGGGGTTCACATGGTCTATTAGTCCTGTGGTCAAAGTGTTTCCATGTATGTTTGATTTTCTTCAGTCTTCTTTGCTCCAGGTGAGAAGTTGCATCTTAAATGGCTGCTCACAAGCTTTTAAGACATCAGTTACTATTTACCAAAGAAGGCTGTAGAACATTTTCATTGTGGACTTTGTTGTGCCGGTTGACAATGATGTCCCCTGAAACTAATGGTCCTGAGCCCCCAGATCCAGCAATTCATTCCCTAAAGGTATTTGGTTATGGTTCAGAAGTTTTCATAACTTTGTTCCCTGTGTGCTCTACTATATTCATAGATATATTTGCAACACACATAAATGAATACGTATGTAGAAATAACCTTTTTCAGGCCTGTATATATATATTCTTGGGTGTAGTCCCGTTCATCTTCCCACCCCTGTTTGGCTTGCATGTCTGTCTTGTATGCACCTGTAGATTGTTGTATTTACTGTTATTGCAGAATCGTGTATGTAATAATAGCTACCTCTGTTGCCTTTAACTTTTGTGCTCCTCCCAGTGTCTTTCTTCACCTTGATCATTTTGTGCTGACCTCCCCTTATTGTATATTGCCTTTCCCTTCACCCAAGTTACTATGTGTCTACCCTTCAGTTAGTGATTGCTCCTTCTTTCCCCTCCCATCCCTGGTAAACATTGAAAGAATGTTCCTTTCTGTGTATAAACCTTTTCTTGACATTTTACAGTAGTCTCATATAATATATGTCCTTTTATGATTGACTAATTTCACTCAGTGTAGTATCTTCTAGGTTGATTCATGTTATGAGAGGTTTCACAGATTCATTGTTATTCTTTAACGTTGCATTGTATTCCATTGTGTGTATGTACCATAGTTTGTCCACTCTTCTGTTCATGGCCACTTAAGTTGTTTACATCTCTTTATTATTGTGAATAAGGTTGTGATGAACATGGGTACACATATCTGTTTGTGTTATGGCTTTTTTTTCTCTAGGGTACTTACCTGTTGTTGTTATGTGCCTTCAAGTTGTTTGGCTCATAGTGGCCTCTCCTTGGGTTTCCGAGGCAGTATCATTACAGAAGTAGATTGCCCAACCTTCCTTCCAAGGAGTGGCTAGTGGGTACTTACCTAGTAGTAGGATTGCTGGATCATAAGTATTTCTATTTCCAGCTTTTCAAGGAAGCAGCCTACCATTTTCCACAGTGGTTGTACCATTTTACAGTATCACCAGCAGTGTAGGAGGGTTCAGATCTCTCCACACCTTTGCTAGCATTTGTTATTTTGAACTTTGCTGTTAATACTGATGTGAGATGCTGTCTCACTGTTGTTTTGATTTACATCTCTCTAATGGCTAACAAGGTGCTCTGGTAGCATAGTGGGTAACAAATTTGGCTACTAACCAGAAGCTCAGGGGTTTAAACCCACCAGCTGCTCCATGGGAGAAAGATGAGGCAATCTACTTCTGTATAGATATACAGCCTTGGAAACCCAATGAACATTGTTATGAGTCAGAATCGACCTGATGGCAGTGAGTTTTGGGTTTAATTGTTAATGATCATGAGCATTTGTTCATGTGTTTGTTGGCTGCCTGAATGTCTTCTTTGGTGAAGTGTCCATGTCCTCTTCTCATTTTTTAATTGGATTACTTATTTCTTTTCAGTACGTGAAAGCTGAGCAGTGAATAAGGAAGATCACAGAAGAATTGATTAATTTGAACTGTGAACTCCAGAACAAACAAATCTGACTTGGAAGAAGTATAGCCAGGATGCTCTTTAGAAACAAGAATGGCTAGACTTTGTCTCTTGTACTTTGGTCATGTTACCAAGAGGGACCAGTCCCTGGAGAAGGATAGTATGCTTAGTAAAGTAGAGGGTGAGTGAAGAAGGGGAAGACCCTCAACAAGATGGATTAACACAGTTGCTGCAATAATGGGCTCAAACATAGTAAGGATTGTGAGGATGGTGCTGCATTGGGCAACGTTTCTTTCTGTTGTATGCAGGGTCGCTATAAGTCAAAACCAACTCAACAGTACCTAACAACAATAGCAACATTCATCTTTTTGTTGTTGAGGTGTTGAAGTTTTCTATACATTTTAGAGATTAGTCCCCTGTCCAATATGTGATTGCTGCAAAATTTTTCCCCATCTGTATCTATAAGTTCTCTTTTTACAATTTTGGTGAAATTTTTTGATGAACATGAAGTGTTTAATTTTTAAGAGGTCCCAGCCATCTAGTTCATCTTCTGTTCTGCATTTTTAACTATGTTTGATAGTATAGTTTTCACTAGAGTATATATTGAGTGTGTACTAGAAACCAAACATTCTTCTAGGCTCTTCAGGATCCAAAATTAATAAGATACAGTCCTTGCTTTTGCTAAGTTTGGAGTGCAGTGTGTGTGTGTGTGTGTGTGTGTGAGCAATGAGTAAAGCACAAATAATAGCACCAGGTGACAAATGCTATAATTGAGATGTGAACAGTGAGTGGATAGCCATAGGGGGAAGTGCATGAAATTTTTTTGGTTATTCAAACCAAAGGTGAAAAGATAAATGCCTCCCCTACCCCAATTAATCTTTCTGACAGTTGTATCTCTATGACTAGACCTTAAGATTCCATGAAAAAATCATGATGATTTTAAAACATTGCTATGTTACTAATCCTACAAAAGGATTTTAGATCTGAAAGAAAGACATACATATAACACACACACACACACACACACAGATATATTTTTCCTATGTCCAAAGGAAAATTTCTTTTATTGCTTGAAATTTTTGAAAAACTTTACATCTCTAGCTTGAACTAATTAAAAATTGTCTTTAATTGAATAACTCCAATGTATAATGGAACAGGTTACGTGTCGAGTTTGTTGTATATTTTTTATTATGAGTTCAGTGAAAGTTTATAGAGAAATTTGGTTTTCCATTCAACAGTTCATGTATATTTTGTTTTGTGATGTTCATTGTAATCCCCACAATGTAACAGCACTTCCTTCCTTCTTTCCTATCCCTTCCTGCCTTCTTAGATTTATTGCGGGGCAAACACTGTCCTTTTAATCTCATACCGTTGATTGTCCTAATGAGTTCATATTGCCCTGGTATTATTGTTCATCTTCTGGGCCTCTTTATTATTTGGCTGAAAGTTAATCCGTGGGTATGAGTTCAGTTCCAGGCTTGAAGAGTATCTAAGGGCTATAGTCTCAGGGATTTCACCAGTCTCTATGAGACCAGTAAGCCAGGTCTTTTCTAAAGATTTTGAATTTGTTCCACATTTGTCTCCTACTCTTATCAAAGACCACCTATTATGATCCTTTTCAGAGGGGTCAGCAGTAGTAGCTGGGTACCATCTTGCTCTTCTCGTCCCATGGTTGTGCAGTTCATGGGTCCATTTAGTCCTTTGGTCCATTTAGTCCTAAAAAATCACAGTTGATAGAAATGATTTTCTTCCTTTATAAAGGGAGAGTTATATTTCACATGGGAGTTGCTGGGTACACAAATGGTTGAAATGCTGCTGAGCTACTAACTGGAAGGCTGGAGGTTTCAGTTCACCAGAGCCACCTTGAAAGAAAGGCCTGGCAATCTGTTTCTGAAAAACCACCCAATGAAAACTCTATGGGTCACAGTTCAACTCAGAATTGACTCTATGGCAACTGTTTATATTTAATGAGACCCTTAGGTTCTTTCCAAGGGGGAGGCTCCTCTTTTCTTCTTCCTGGACATTTACCCATTCATTCTAACCAATGATCTTACATGTCTGTAGCTCGAATGTTACCCATTGTCCTGATGATCATTAACATTTTATTTTGGAAAAATTATGAATGCATTTTTCTAAGTATTTTCTGTACTCTCCATCTTCTGCAAAAGGAAAGCATTAATTTAAACAGAGAGAAAGAGATGGGGGCTGGAGATGGGGACTAACTGTGAGCTATGTTAGTCTCCTTGTATCCATCTCTTGGCTACAAGTTCAGATGAAACATGTTAGTGATATCTTGGGATGTACTTCTTTTCACCAGATATACATGGTGGTGTTTAAAATTTTTTAAAATGCATTTTATTGAAATATAATTTATGTACAATGAAATACACAAAACTAAAGTGACATGGGTCAGTGCATTTTTTTTTGCAGTGTTCCCTCCACTCCCCTCCCACCCGTAGCAACCTACAAAGAAAGTTTCCCTCCATATATAAACCTTTCCTTGACCCTCCACAATAATGAACTAATACTATATTTGTCCTTCTGTGATTGACTTATTTCACTCAGCATAATAATATCCTCCAAGTTCATCCATATTATGTGGTGTTTTTCAGACTCTACTTTATTCTTTAGTGTTGCATAGCATTCCATTATGTGTATGTACCATAGTTTGGTCATCCTCTCTTCCTCTATAAATCTTAGACACAAGTCCCTTGCCAGATATGTAATTATTGGCAAATATGAATTTGTTGCTGTCATTTTTGTTATGTGCTTTTTTGTGGTGTCAATTTCTTTGTTCCATATAATTTTTTGTTCTGAGCTAATTTTGATTATGAATCGTGTTATCACTTCCTTCATTGCTATTGTTTTAGTATTTGCTAAATATTC
>NW_006921653.1:7352243-7371587 GCF_000298275.1 Orycteropus afer afer
ACCCCTCCTTGGGTTTCTGAGGCAGTATCACTACGGAAGTAGATTGCCCCATCTTCCTTCCGAGGAGTGGCTGGTGGGTTTGAACGACCAGCCTTCTCCAGTTCATACTACTGTTACTCAAATTTATGCACCAACTACCAAAGCCAAAGATGAGGAAATTGAAGATTTTTATCAACTTCTGCAGTCAGAAATTGACCAAACTTGCAGTCAAGGTGTGCTGATTATCACTGGTGATTGGAGTGCAAAGGTTGGTAGTTGGAAAATATGACCTTAGTGATAGAAATGATGCTGGAGATTGCATGATAGAATTTTACAGGACCAATGACTTATTCATTGCAAATACCATTTTTTTTTTCAACAACACAACAACAGCTATGCATGTGGACTTTGCCAGATGTAGTACACAGGAATGAGATTGACTACATCTGTGGAAAGAGGAGATGGAGAAACTCAATATCTTCAGCCAAAACAAGGCCAAGAGCTGACTGTGGAATAGATCATCAACTGCTTATATGCATCTTCAAGTTGAGGCTGAAGACAATTAACACAAGGCCGTGAGAGCCAAAATATGGCCTTGATCATATCTCTCCAGAATTCAGAGACCATCGAAAGAATAGATTTGATGCATTGAACACCAATGACCAAAAACTAGAGGAGTTGTGGGAAGACATCAAGAACATCATCCATGAAGAAGCAAAAGGTCATTAAAAAGACAGGAAAGGAAGAAAAGACCAAGGTGGATATCAGAAGAGACTCTGAAACTTGCCCTTGAGCAGAGAGTAGCTAAGCAAATGGAAGAAATGACAAGATAAAAGAGCTGAAAAGAAGATTTCAAAGAGCAGCTTGAGAAGACAAAGTCAATTATTATAATGAAATGTGAAAAGACCTGGAGTTAGAAAACCAAAACACTCAGCATTTCTCAAGCTGAAAGAACTGAAGGAAAAATTCAAGCCTCGAGTTGCAGTATTGAAAGATTCTATGGGAAAAATATTGAATGATGCAGGAAACATCAAAAGAAGATGGAAGGAATACACAGAGTCACTATACCAAAAAGAACTGGTTGATGTTCATCCATTTCAGGAAATGGTCTATGATCAAGAACCAATGGTACTGAAGGAAGAAGTTGAAGCTACACTGGAATAATTGGCAAAGAACGAGGCTCTAGGAATTGATGGAATACCCATTGAGATATTGCAACAAAATGATGCCACACTAAAGGCACTCACTCGACTATGCCAAGAAATTTGGAAGACACCTATGTGGCCAAATGACTGACAGAGATCCCTATTTGTACCCATTCCAAAGAAAGGTGATCCCACAGAATGTGGAAGTTATTGAACAACATTGTTAATATCACATGCAAGTAAAATCTTGCTGAAGGTAATTAAAAAACAGTTGCAGCAGTATATTGACAGAGAACTTGCAAAAGTGCAAGCTGGATTCACAAGAGGACGTGGAATGAGGCATATCATTACTGCTGTCAGATGCATCTTGGCTGAAAGCAAAGAATACGAGAAATATGTTTACTTGTGTTTTATTGGCTGTGCCAAAGCATTCAATTATGTGGATCATAACAAATTATGAGTGACATCGAGAAGAATAGGAATTCCAGAACACTTAATTGTACTCATGAGGAACCTGTACCTTGACCAGGAAGCTGTTGTTCGAATATAACAATGGGATACTGCATTGTTTAAAATCAGGAAGGGAGTGCATCAGGGTTGTATTCTTTCCCCATACTTATTAAATGTATGTATGCTGAGCAAATAATCCAAGAAGCTGGGCTGTGTGAAGAAGAGCATGACATCAGGATTGAAGGAAGACTCATTAACAACCTGTGATATGCAGATGGCACAACTTTCCTTGTGGAAAGTGAGGATGACTTGAAGCACTTACTGATGAAGATTAAAGACTGCAGTCTGCAGTATGAATTACATCTCAACATAAAGAAAATGAAAATCCTCACAGCTGGATCAATAAGCAGCATCATGGTAAATGGAGAGAAGATTGAAATTGTCAAAGATTTCATATTACTTGGTTCCACAATCAACACCAATGGAAGCATCAGTCAAGACATCAGATGACATATTACACTGGGCATGTCTGCTGCAAATGACCTCTTTAAAGTGCTGAAGAGTAAAGATATCTCATTGAAGACTAAAGTGCGCCTAACCCAAGCCATGGTCTTTTCAATCCCCTCATATACATGCGAAAGCTCGGCAATGAATAAGGAAGACTGAAGAAGAGTTGATGCTACTGAGTTGTGGTGTTGGTGAAGACTACTGAAAGTACCATAGACTTCCAGAGGAATGAACAAATCTGTCCAGGAAGAAGTGTTGCCAGAATGCTCTTTGGAAGTGAGAATGGCCAGACTTTGTCTCATCTACTTTGATCATGTTGTCAGAGAGGACCATTCCCTGGAGAAGGATATCATGCTTGGCAAAGTGAAGGGACAATGAAAAAGTGGAAGGTACTCAATGAGATGGATTGCACAGTGGCTGTGATGATGGGCTCAGGTATAGCAAGGATTGTGAGTCTGGCACAGGACTGGGCAGTGTTTTGTTCTGTTGTACATAGGGTGGCTGTGAGTCGGAGCCAACTCAATGGCACCTAACAACAACAACAACAACAACAAAGGATCCCTTTGGCATCTAGATAAATTTGGTCATTTTTTAATTTATTTTTCCTATAATGGTTTTGACTGTCAAATGTGCACTAAAGAAAATATTTCTTTTAAATCTGAAGTAATAACCTTTCTTTTACATAGGACACCTACTTGTGGTTTCCAATTTTGATTCATTGCTCTATTGCTCATAACTGCTGTTTGTCCAAAAATATCTTCTGAACTCAAGAATTCCTATGAGGGCCTTAGAGAAATATCCATAAAGTCCATACATTAGACCCTGAAAAATACAAATTGACTTGGGCATTTTCTTGTTGATTTGAAGTAAAAACTTTAAGTAGATTTGGAAGAACACAGATGTTCAGTGTAGCTTGGAACTTACTCAATCCTGAGCCTGTCTTGATGACTTATTATGGCTGGAGGCACAAGAGCTGTGCATACCGATGATGGGTGAGTGAGTCCTTTGGTTCTGTTTCCCATGTTTTGATAGAAGCAAAGATGCTAAGTGAAGGATATAAGTTAAACACAATACTCAAAATGGCAGTGAGAGAAAAACAGAGGTGAAGGAAGCTGAGGGGCAAGGGTAACCAAGTTCCATTGGCTTTGTCACTCATGGCTGAGTGTCCTATATATAGTACACTATGCGCTGAGCCTCAGTTTCCCTTTCTCTAATGTGACCAGTAGTAGGGCCTTAGATATTCCAGAAGTACCTCAGGGTGGATAGGGAAGGGGGAAGGACCAGAAGAGTTGGGACTAAGTTGCATCTTGAGCAACTGAGTTTGAATCTATTTTATTATGTATTTGGCTGAAAGCAAAGAATACCAGACGTATGTTTACTTGTGTTTTATTGACTGTGCCAAAGCATTCAATTGCATGGATCATAATAAATTATGGATAACATTGAGAAGAATAGGAATTCCAGGACATTTAATTGTACTCATGAGGAACCTGTACTTGGATTAGGAGGCTGGATAGGGAAGGGGGAAGGACAGGAATAGTTCGGACTAAGTTGCATCTTGAGCAACTGAGGTTGAATCTATTTCATTATGTATTTGACTTTATTGAAGGTCTTGTCTGAAGAAAGCTTTACCAGAAAAACAAAAGAACAATAACAGAAACTTTTACAAATCATCAGACTAGATGATTTCTGAATTTCCTACTGTTGTTGTTGTTATTTGCCGTCGGGTCGGCCCTGACTTATAGCAACCCCTCCTTGGGTTTCCAAGGCAGTATCACTACGGAAGTAGGATTGCCCAATCTTCCTTACGAGGAGTGGCTGGTGGGTTTGAACTGCCAGCCTTCTGGTTAGCAGTCAAGTGCCTTAGGCACTATTGCTACCAGAGTTCCTTACTAGTGCAAGACTAATATGAGAGATGGCATAGTGGTATTTGCTGCTTTCCTGTCCATTATAACTTCAGATTTTCTAGCAGCCAGCTTGTGATCAATATGACAAAGAGCTTAGAAATGAAGCCAGTCCAAAGGCAGCCAGACAGCATGGGTTCTGATGACTGCCTTTAATTTTAGAATGAAGCTTCACCTTCAATTATTTGTCAATAAATTACCCCCACACCCACTTTTCTTTTCTTTTTTTTTTTTGCTTAAGCTACTTGGAGTTGAGTTCTCTGTTACTCATATACAGAAGTTTTCTAATTGAATCAGATGATGTTTAAAGGATAATCACATGTCTATTGAGATGTCATGGAATACAAAATGGAGTACCAAATGCTTGAGATAAAAATCAAGTAACTATTTCTGTTCATAAAAAATCTTAACTTTAACGTGCTGTCCTTTGTTTATGGAAATGACAGTCCAGGTTTACTACCAGTAGGATATTCCCAGTGATTTGTTAACTAGTGATAAAAATTCTCACTCCTAAAGCCTTAAATTCTAGTCTTGGGTCTAATTAACATTATATCTGGACCATCTGAACTCACATGGAGGTAAATATTTCAAATATGAAACCAATTAAAACAAGTATTTGCAAAATTATAAAGAGCACCGAGAGTGTACATTGTGATAACTCTTTAGGGTCAGTTTGACAATATGTACCAAAAGTCTTAGAAGTGTGAACTCACTTTGAATTAGCATTCTACATCTAGAAATTTATCCTAAATAAATGACTATGGGTAATCTTAGATACAGAGATGTTTATTATTGCATTAATTCTAAAAGTATGCATAACATATCACACACACACACACACACACATATATACAAGAAGACATTCTAAATGTCCAACAATAGGGAATTAGTTAAATATGTTATGATTCGTAACATGGATCCCCATTTATCCATTAAAGTTATATAGAGGAGTACTATCAACTATCAGCTGTTGATATATCATTGGGCAAAATAGATTATGAAATAATCTGGACAGCATAATCATATATTTGTAAAAATATGTATATGCAGTACATATGTACTGCATACGCAGTAGCTTTAATTTGGTCAAAGAGATGATACATTGTTTGGAGAAGTGAAAAATGGCTCTGCTGGTAGTCAGATCATGATGACCAAAGTGAACGTTAACAGTGATCACAGAATATAAACAATCTCTGACAAGTCCACTCGTGACCATATTTGGAATAAGGTAAAGACAAGGCCACTGAGCAACCACAAATATGAGTAAGGCGCTTCTTCTTCTTTCTAACGTTAATAACTGTTTTTTGTTAAGCTAATGACAACTATCACTCTGCTCTAGTGCTTTTCAGTGCTAGATAAAAATTAAGATACTTGGATAAGTCATTTGTCTGCTAACTAGGTCAGTAGTTCAAGCCCACCAGCTGTTCCTTGAAAGGAAGATCAGGCCATCTACTTCTGTAGAGAGTTATAGCCTCGGAAACCCAATGGGTCACTATGAGTTGGAATCAACTTGATGGCAGTGAGTTTAGTTTGAGTATCACTGAATTGCCCCTTTGTATTGACCAAATACAATCCAGATTTGATCTCCCTTTCTCTAATTTCTCCTTAAAAGTATCCAGCAAGAGCCCAAATCCTCTAAGAAGCCCCTCTCAACTCCCTCTTTTAGACACATCACAATATATTTCTGGTAGTTCCTGGTCAAGAAGCTTTAATAGTTTTTTTTTAATTTTTATTTTTATTGTGATTTGGGTGGAAGTTTACAAAGCAAATTCATTTTCCATGCAGCAGTTCATACACATTTTGTTTCATGACATTGACTGCAATTCCCCACAATGTAAAGCTCTCTTCCCACTTCCTCCTCATAGTCATCTCTTCCCTGTATCCTTCCCTCCCATGCACTCTCACCCCTGAGCTGTCTCCCTGTGCAAACACTGCCCTTCTGTTCTCCCCTGATTGATCATTCCAAAGAGTGTATCTCTTTGATGTAAATTTCATCCCATACTCCTGTCTGTTGTTTGGCTGGAAGCCACAGGAGTGAGTTCAGTTCCAGATCTGAAGGGTGGCTAGGGGCCATAGTCTCAGAGGTCTCACCAAACTCTATCAGACCAGCAAACCTGTTTTTTTTTTTTTTTAATGATTTTGAATTTTGTTCCACATTGTTCTTCCACTCTATCCAGGATCTCCTGTACTGATCCTCCTCTGAGTGGTTGACAGTGGCAGCCAGGTATCATCTAGTTCTTCTGGTCTCATGGTCATACAGGCTGAGGGTCACATGGTCTACCAGTCCTTTGGACTAATTGTTTCCACGCATCTTTGGTTTTCTTCATTCTTCTTTGCTCTGGACAAGGAGAAACCCATCGTTACATCTGGATGACCTCTTGCAAACTTTTAAGATTCCAGTTGCTACTCATCAAAATAGGCTGTAGAACAATGTTTTTGTGTAGTATGCTATGCCAGCAATAGGGTTTAATAGTTTTGAGTTTGAGAATAAGAAGAAAGGAAAAGTGAAAGAAAGAAGACAGGATCTGGCATGGTAAATACTGATAAATCATGGTATGAATTTAGAACAGCCCTTAAGGTTGGCTTTTGTCGGAATTCTGGAGTCAAGACATTATAATTTTTTTGCTCCCTGATTAACACTTGTAAAAACTAGGATGGCTTTCTTTTAGCCTTTGGCTATAAATGAATAAAGGTTGCTCCATGGTGATAGGGAAAATGGAAGTTCTGAATTGGGGGAAAATGTGTAAAGGAAAAAGACATGATTTTAACAGTTGGCTTCATACTAGAATTGGAGTCCCAGTGGTGCAAATGGTTCGGCTGCTACATAAAAGGTTGAAAGTTCCAGTCTACCCAGAGGCACCTTGGAAGTAAGTCCTGGGTATCTATTTCTAAAAATCCCACAGAGTACAGTTCTACTCTGATACTTATAGAGTGGCCGTGAGTCAGAATCAACTCCAGAGCAATTTGTTTTTTCGTTGTAAAATTACTGGATTCCAAAATTAACTCCTCAAAATGAGTTAATTGATTATTGATTAAAGAAAGGAGGAGATGGATAAAGAGTGGAAAAATTCCATTCTTCCCTAATTCTCCTTAGGGCCATCTTTGGAGGGAAAGCTGGTATCTAAGATTATATTCCTCCTTCACTGTTTTCTTAAGTCCTATGGTTATGTCCCATTGGTACACAATGTTGATCGCTATAGGAAAGAACATTTAAAACAAAATTTAATGGTATATGTTTATTGTGTTGTATATTAGTAAAAATAAAACATACATCAAAATCGTGATGTCATGGTAATCACTGTTGTTTTAAAAAACTAAATTCACTTAATGCAAAATGCAAGCCAATTGATAGAAGCCTATGAGGTAAATTGCAGTACAGGATACAGCAAAAATCAAGATGATATGTTTGACTTTAATTGCGTTATCAGACATTTCTGAAAGAGGTGAGGTTTGAACTGCAACTCAGAGCAGTGCTTCCTAATACAGACTGAAAATATGTGGGGCTGGTGGATGGCTTGTGAAAAATAGACTCTAGGTTGCTGCCTAGAGACTTTAGTCCAGGAGGCCTGGGTTGGGGCCCAGAAATGTGTCTTTTTTGCCAAGTGTCACTGGTGATTCTGGCGCACTCAGCTTTGGGAACCCTCAAGAAGGGAGCATACCTCCTTGGGAGTTTAAGACCAAGCTTTCTTGGTAATTAAACTTATTCTGAGTATTCTCTGGATGTAAAGTCTGTTAACTGTCTTCGACTATTATCAGCATGGATTCTAAAACTCTTAATTTTAAAATCATGCCTTTGGGTCCCAGCATTGGGTGTGTGCATGTAAATTAAAATGCACACAAGTGAACACACTATACCCCATGCCAAAAACACATTTTAATCTGATTTAACCAATTAAACAAACAGGAGTGAATTATGCCATTAGGCTAACAGGGCTGCCAGCGCAAACCAACGGCGTGGTAAGGATCAGGCAGGGGAGTAATAAAGTGTGCATTTCTCATGGAAAGGAGGCTCGAGTGGGAGCTGTTTCATGGCGAATTGATGTTTACTCGGTGAGTTTCAGAGGCATCATTGTGAGGCAGCTGGGAGGGAGGCCTTGGATTGGAACGCTTTGGGATGGAAACCCTGGATGAGACCACAAGAGTCCCGTGAGTAGGTGATTGAGAGGAGTGCGAATGAGGAGGTGGTAAGAAAGCAAAAAGCTGCAATCATGCCAGGCAGGGATGAAAGATTAATAGAAGCTGGTAGCACCAGAGAGGCACAGTGACTTTATTGTGGAGCTTGTAAAATTCTTCCTCTGAGTGCAAATGGTTGAGTCTGGAAAGGAGGGAGAGAAAAACAAAAACAAAATATTATCCCAGAGGAAATCTAAGAAGCAGAATGAATTCTTTATGAAAATGAAAAAGGGCAAATGCACATCTGTGTGGTTACAGCAAGTGAATGTTTTGAATTTCCTGGGAAGTCTTTATTTTGATCAATCTGTTTTATGATCTGACTAGATTAGGTCATATGTACTGATTTGGGGGTTGTCACAAAATATGGTCATGGATTTTCCCTTGCCCCAGGCCAAACTATTCATCAGAGCTTCTAGGGATAGGGGCTACTGCTTCTCACCTTTTTCAAATTTAAGAGCCCTCCCACAGATTCCTAGACAAATTCTGGTTGTTCTCTCTCCCATGAATTGAACGAAAAAAAGTGCACCATGCTGAAGAAATTCGGAGAAAGTTTTTTATTTTTTTAAAAACAAAACCAAACCTTTTCTTCCTTGTCAGTTCATACACAGGCATGCTTTCTGGCTTGTTTTTAAACTAGTCCCAGTTTGTCGGCTCCCCTTTGCTGTTGTTCTTAAAGGGATTGAAGTTACAGGATTCTGTGTGCAGTTTTAAAAAGGATTGGCGTTATGACACCTCGGATATACTGTGTAATAATTTAATTAAGTTAACTTGGTTTTTTGGGACTTCTTCATTTTAATTTTGAAAACAGAGTTTAGCCAAGTTTGTCCACTGGGTGTCACTCTTGGTTCAATTAAAGTACCTTGCTAGCGTTGAGGTGTGTTTTTATAAATAGCACATCTATAAAATATTTATTACCTTGGTTACGTAAACACGAATAACAAAATGTCCCCACTTGTGTGTTCTTAAACCCTTTCTTGGTGATTTCTGTCATAAAAAGCGACTAATTAGTACCATGCACTAATTCCTACCACACAGCCACTTTTGTTAAGAGACTTCTTCCGCGAAGCAGGAAGGCCAGACTGCAAATAGGAAGCCTTATCAATTCACCATTTTGCTTTGCTGTGTCACAGGACGCAACCTCTTCGGAGATCACATTGGACTCGCCTGTGATTAGAGCTAATGTCTCCAAAATACTCCATTTCCGTTTGCTGCCTCCCAAAGCACTGTTTCCTGGTCTTTCGGGCAGCACTTTGAAAGGTTTTCACCAATCGGTCATCTATGCCGTCCCGTCTCCCGGCCGCAGGCAGAGGAGACACTAGTTCCACTGAGTGAGCAGGTGTTGGTAACATTTCGGAAACGCTCAGCTCCAGGAGGCTGCCTCTTTACCGACGGCCCCAGCGTGCAAGGGGGCACCGAGGCCGCTCTGAGGGCAAAGCAGGCAAAATCACTACTAGTAATTTTGAATTTCAGAGAATGGAATTATTTACATTGGCTACAAGTACTGATCAAATTCTATTTCCCTTTTGCATTGCCATTAGTGATAGTAACAGACCTGTAATTTAGAGTTTACAAGAAACAGAAGTCCTAGAAAGATTGTGTGGGGTGCTAATTATAGACTTTGTTATTTTAAGTAATATTCAACAACAATATATTTAAAATTTTTCTTCAAAATGTAAGGTGTTCACCTTCAGTGAAGAAATAGGGCACTGATGTTGTGGTGGTGTAGGTGCCGTTGAGTCAGCTCCGATTCATAGCGATGCTGTGTACAACAGAAGGAGACAAGGCCTGGTCCTGCGCCATCCTTACAATCCTTGCTGTGCTGGAGCCCATCCCTAGCAGTTACTGTGTCACTATCTCGTTAAGCATCTTCTCCTTTTTTGCTAACTCTCCGCTTTACCAAGCATGATAGCTAATATTTATTGTGCATTTTAGGAGGTTATCTGAAATCCATTACCTTACGGTATCTTCAGCAAGGCCATGGAGGGTGGCTATTCTTATTACCGTGTTACTTCCTGGACCTAGAACTATGAAATCCCATGTTTGCAGTCATTGTTGTTGTTGTTGTTTGCCGTCAAGTCGGCCCGACTCATAGCGACCCCTCCTTGGGTTTCCGAGGCAGTATCACTACGGAAGTAAATTGCCCAACCTTCCTTCCGAGGAGTGGCTGGTGGGTTTGAACCGCCAGCCTTCTGGTTAGCAGTCAAGTGCCTTAGGCACTATGCTACCAGAGCTCCTTTTGCAGTCATAGTAACTGGAATTTTAAATCCAGATCTGCCTTCAAGACCTATAATATCCATTAAACCAGTGGTTCTTAACCAGGTTGTGCAGAAGCTGATCAGAATCTCCTTGGGGAGAATATATGTGCTTCCATAATAAAGAAACACAATAGGTGTATCATATCCACCCATTGATGTTGAGTTGATTCTGACTCATAGCGACCCTATAGGACAAAGTAGAACTGCCCCATAGGGTTACCGAGGCTGTAAATCTTTATGGAAGCAGACTGGCTCATCTTTCTCCTGCTGAGTGGCTGATGGGTTTGAACTGCCAACCTTTTGGTTAGCAGCTGAATGCTTTAATCACTATGTGATCAGAACTCCTTAGGGACCCTATCGGACAGAATAAAACAATCCCATAAGGTTTCTAAGGCTGTACTCTTTACAGAAGAAGACTGCCACATCTTTGTCCCTTGGACTGGCCACTGAGTTTGAACCTCTGACCATTCAGTTAGCAGCTGAGTGCTTAACCACTGTACCACCAGGGTTCCTTATACTGTCACGTCCAAACCCAAACCAAATCCACCGTCATCGAGTCGATTCTGACTCATCAAGACACTATAGGACAGAGTAGAATTTCCGCATTGAGTTTCCAAGGCTATGCATCTTTACAGAAGCAGACTGTCTCATCTTTCTCCCATGAAGCAGGTGGTGGGTTGAACTGCTGACCTTTTGGTTAGTAGCTGCCAGAGTGCCTCAATACCATGCAAAAAACAAAACAAAACAAAAAGCCCCAAACCCATTGCCATCCAGTCGATTCTAACTCACAGAGACCCCCATTGGGTCTCTGAGGTGGTAAATCTTTACGGAAGTAGGTTGCCCAGTCTTGCTTCTGCAGAGTGGCTGGTGGGTTTGAACCACCAACTGGTATCTGGTTAGCAGTCAGATAGATACTGTAGGCACTGTGCTACCAGAGCTCCTTCAGTATCATGCCAGGTAGTGGTAAATGATTTTTTGGGGACAAAAAACAGAGAGACAATAGAGAGTGACCAAACCAAATCAAACCTCTTACCATTGAGTCTATTTCCACTCATGGTGACCCCATGTGGTACAGATTAGAACTGAGCTCCATGGGGTTTTTTTGGCTCTAATTTTTGTGAAGGCAGATTGCCAGGCTTTTCTTCTGGTTGCCAGGAGGTGCTCTTTTAGAAAAGGGACAGTTGGGGAAGAACAGCTTCTCTGAGGAGATAACATGTGAACTGAGAATCCAATGAAAAGTGGCAGCAAGCTGTGCAGATTTAAGTGGAAACGGTGTTTTAGCCGAGGGAACAGCAGGTGCACAGGCCTTCAGGCAGGAGTGTGCTTCACGTGTGGTGGCACAGCAAGGAAAGCAGTGTAGGTGAGTGGAGTTGGTGAAGGGAGAGTACAAGGGGTGGGTCAGGAGGGCATCTGGTAGCCAGATGTTGGGTCTTTAATTGGTGTTGCACAACCTTTAAAACAGGCATGGCACCACTTCTCACTCCCCTAATGCTCTTTGCTACTGCTTTGCCAAGCAGTGAAAGGGAAAAACAGGGAAGATAAGAGCACAGTTAAAATACAGCCCTGATGAGCTGCCACCATTGCAATCACCATGAAGCTGAAGTTCTGGGCCGTTAGGGAGACCGAGGAGACTGAAAATGGTTAGTGGTGAATGAGTAGCTGCTAATTTGATAATCACCGTGAATCCGAGTGAAACAGATTTGTTCGCCTCACTGTCTACAATTTACTTTTATTTGTGATTGAATTGTAATTTCCATTTAAAATCATTATAAGGAAACAATACGTTCCCATCACGCTCACTTAAGTACCATCCTGGAGTTTTTAGTTTTGCTTTAATATTAACTCTGGTCATGCTGACTTTGATTCCTACCATCAGGGCTTTCCCTTAAGTAGATACTGTTGTTTCCTTGTGTTTATAACATGGGGACAAAACTAAATATGTCTGGAGAAATGATGATCATTTGGAATTTTCACCCAAGCGTGCTAAACATCTTCCTTTTTTTTTTTTTTTTTTGGCAGAGAACCTTCCATACAGATGTAATTGAAAAAATTTATCTATCAATGCATATGAGTCCCATATACATAAAGTTTAAATGCAATATTTCAGTGGATCTTAAACAATTAAACAACTTTTAATGCAAGTATGTTGTTTTTGTTTTTGTTATGTGCCATTCAGTTGGACCTAACTCATAGCGACCCCTCCTTGGGTTTCTGAGGTGGTATCACTATGGAAGTAGATTGCCCAGTCTTCCTTCTGAGGAGTGACTAGTGGGTTTGAGCTCCCTAATGCAAGTATAGTTGCATTAAAACAACAACAACAAAACAACCCAGCAGTTGTCGAGAAGACCCCATATATGTCAGAGTAGAACTGTGCTCCATGAGGTTTCCCATGGTTGATTTTTAGGAAGTACATCATCAGATTTGTCTTAAGAGATGATTGCATGAAATAAACCAAAACCCACTGCTACTGAGTAGATTCTGACTTACAATGACAATTGTAGGACAGAGAACTGTCCCAAAGGGTTTTCAAAGCCATAAATCTATGCAAGCAGACTACCTCATTCTTCTCCCACAGAGCAGCCAGGGGGTTCGAATTGCCACCTTTAGGGTTAACAGCCAAATGCTTTACCACTGCACCACCAGAACTCCTACATTAAAAACCCACCATCCACTGCCATCGAGTCGGAAGCTGACTCATAACGACCCCTCCTTGAGTTTCCGAGGTGGTATCACTATGGAAGTAGATTGCCCAAACTTCCTTCTGAGGAGTAGCTGATAGGTTTGAACCACCAGCCTTCTGGTTAGCTGTCAAATGCCTTAGGCGTTATGCTACCAGAGCTCCCGCTTCTACATTTTTGTTGTTGTTATGTGCCATCGAGTCAGACCTGACTCACAGCGACCCCTCCTTGGGTTTCCAAGGCAGTATCACTACGGAAGTAGATTGCCCCATCTTCCTTCTGAGGAGTGGTTTGAACCGCCAGCTTTCTGGTTAGCAGTCAAGTGCCTTAGGCATTATGCTACCAGAGCTGCTACATTAGATAGTATAATTTTAATTTATTTTCTATATGCCTAGATTTATTATTTTAATTACTATGTGGAAAATAAAGTGATACACTATTATTTGTCACTTGTTTAGACAGCTGGAAAAGTCAGATGAAAGAAGACGCCAGGTCAGAAATGCAGGTAACTTTGCCAGCCATTGTACACTGACAGCCTGAATTCTGAGTCACTGATACACACAGGTAAGGAAAGACTTCAGAAAACATGTACTCTCTCATGGCCTCAGAATGCCATGGTAAAAAAAAGGCTGTGTTTATATATGCCTCAAATCATGTCTAGAATGATATGTGTTCCCTAAGATGAACACACGCTTTTGTAATATGTTCTTGTTAGATGCTGTTGAGTTGGCGCTGACTCATAGCGACCCTATGTACAACAGAATGCAGCACTGCCCGGTCGTGAGCCACACAAAAAACACACTACCCACTCATAGTGACCCCTCCTTGGGTTTCTGAGGTGATATCATTACAGAAGTAGATTGCCCAGCCGTCCTTACCAAACCATCCTTATAGTCCTTGCTATACCTGAGCCCATCGTTGCAGCCACTGTGTCAATCCATCTTGTTGAGGGTCTTTCCCTTTTTCACTGACCCTCCACTTTACCAAGCATTACCTTCTCCAGGAAATGGTCCCTTCTCACATGACCATAGTAGGTGCGATGAAGTCTGGCCATTCTCGCTTCCAATGAGCGTTACAGCTGCACTTCTTCTAGGCTAGATTTGTTCGTTCTTCTGGCAGTTCCTGGTATTTTCAGTATTCTTTACCAACACCACAACTCAAAAGCATCAGCTCTTCTTTGGTCTTCCTTATCCATTGTCCAGTTTTCACATGCAGATGAAGCGATTGAAAATAGCATGGCTTGGGTTGGGCACACCTTCGTCGTCAAAATGACATTTTGCTCTTCACCATTTTAAGAAGGTTTTTCTGCAGTGAACTTGCCCAGTGCAATACGGCGTCTGATTTCTTGACTGCTGCTTCCATGGATGTTGATTGTGGATCCAAGTAATATGAAATCTTTGACAACTTGAATCTTTTCTCCATTTAGTGTAGTACAACTTACTGGTCCAGTTGTGAGGATTTTTGTTTTTGTTATGTTGATTTGTAATCTATACTGCAGACTGTAGTCTTTGATCTTCATCGGTAAGTGCTTCAAGTCCTCTTCGCTTTCAGGGAGCAAGGTTGTGTCATCTGCGTATGGCAGGTTGTTAATGAGTCTTCCTCCAATTCTGGTGCCACGTTCTTCAAGTAACATATCAGACAGTGTTTCACTGCTATTCATAAGGTTTTCCCTGAACAATTTTTTGAGAAGTGGATGGCCTCTTCCTTCTTCTGAGTCAGTCTTAGTCTGGAAGCTCCACTGAAACTTGTCCACCAGGGTGACCCTGTTGGTACTTGAAATACTGGTAGAATGGTCTCCAGCCTCACAGCAACATGCGAGCCACCACAGTATGACGAACTGACAGACGAGTGGTAATCTAAGTAGTAATATAGATAATATAGGAAGTTCTTTTTAAGAATGACAATTTTGTTGCAAGTGTGGAGGTCACATCCTGGCCTCTTCACAGACTTGTTGGTTGCTTTACATCTCACCCATAAATAATTGTCTCCTACTTATTTTATTTCATGTAAACTTTGCCTTCTGTAATAGAAAATTTATGGCTTGATTCCTCTGTAATTGATCATTCTTTTTTTAATGGATTTTATTGAAATATAATTTATGTACAGTAAAATATACAAAAGTAAAGTGACATGCATCAATTTTTTTTTTTTTTTTGCAGTGTTCCCTCCCCTCCTCTCCCACCCCTGGTAACCAACAAAGAAAGTTTCCTTCCATATATAAACCTTACATTGGCTTTTTACAGTAATGAACTAATACTATGTTTGTCCTTTTCTGATCGACTCATTTCACTCAGCATAATATCCTCCAAGTTAATTTATGTTATGTGGTGTTTTTCAGATTCTACATTATTCTTTAGTGTTGCATAGTATTATTCCACTGTGTGCATGTACCATTGTTAGGTTATCCGTTCTTCTGTTGATGGGCACCTAGGTTGTTTCCATCTTTTTGCTATTGTAAATAGTGCTGTGATGAACACAGGTGTACATATATCTGTTCTTGTCCTGGCTCTCACTTCTTTAGGATATATACCTAGTAATGGGATTGCTGGGTCAAATGGTGTTTCTAATCCCAGCTTTTTAAGGAATCACCATACTGTTTCCCACAGTGGTTGTATCATTTGACAGCCCAGCCAGCAGTGTATGAGAGTCCCAATCTCTCCACATCCTCACCAGCATTTGTTATTTTCTGTCTTGTTCAACTTTGCCATTAGTGCTGGGGTGAGATGGTATTTCATTGTTGTTTTGATTTGCATCTCTCTAATGGCTAATGATTGTGAGCATTTCTTCGTGGATTTGCTGGCCTTCTGAATATCCTCTTTGGTGAAGTGTCTATTAATATCTTCTGCTCATTTTTTAATTGGATTGTTAATATTTGTTGTTGAGGTGTTGGAGTTTTCTATAAATTTTAGAAATAAGTCCCTTGTCAGATATGTAATTATCAAATAGTATGAATTTGTTGCTGTCAGTTTGTTATGTGCTTTTTCGTGGTGTTGATTTCTTTGTTCCATATAATTTTCTGTGCTGAGCTCATTTTGTTTATGAATCACTTCCTTTGTTGCTATTGTTTTAGTATGCGCTAAATATTTGTACTAGTCCTCTTTTATTTCGTTGTGAAGGTTTATAATTTTTCTTTGAGGTTACCCTGTGATTTATAATTTTCTTCCTAAGTTTAGAACAGTCTGTTCTATCTTGTGGTTGCCTTGACTTCCCTAACATTTAGAAGTTCTGTAACTACGCTATTTTTTCCCTCTTTTAGGTTTTTAATTGTCCTCATTCATCAGTTGATGTCTCTGGTTTGTAATTGGTCATTCTTTTATTGTATCACATCAGTTCTTCATCACAGAGGCAGAGTGATTTTTCTGTGTGACAATTAACTCTTCTGGAGGTAGGTGCCCAATCTCTGGATTCTGGACCACATTGCCTGCTATAGCCCATTCTGCCAGTAGAGGGCAGCAGATGACAGAAGGATTCGACTTGTTAATGTTAACTTCCCGTGTTGATAGCTTTCGGGGAGAAAAGTGAGAGATGGTCGAGGTATAGTTGGCTGGATGTCACAGTGACTCTGTCATTCAGAAAGCCATATGGTTTACTTGTATCAGTGCAAATTAACAGCGGAATGTTCCTCTCTCCTCTGAACTATGGGGATGCAGAAAATTAACTTCTGTCCCTCTGTTAGCAATTTTCAAAGATGATAATGATACTAATCTACACACTTAGGAATAGAATTTGCACCCAATAAACCAAAAGAAACCAACGTCACTGCTGTTGAGTTGGTTATGACTCATAGTGACCTCTCCTTGGGTTTCTGAGGCAGTATCTTCACAGAAGTTAATTACCCAACCTTCCTTCATAGGAGCGACTGGTGGGTTTGAACCGCCAGCCTTCTGGTTAGCAGTCAAATGTCTTAGGCAGTAAGCAACCAGAGCTCTCTTGCACCCAATAAGAACTATTTTATAACACTTTTTCACTGTAGATTATGTGTTTTTGGATGGGCTTGTCATATTTGAGCAGGGGCTGATATAAAGCTGAGAGGTAAAACATAGATCAACTGTTTTTGTCCTCAAAGTATATAAGATATAAAAGCTAGATAACATGGTACAAATCATATATGCAGTTAAAGGGAATGTAAAGAAGTAGTGATTAGTAAAGAATATACTAACCAAAACCAAACTAAACTCACGGTCGTCAAGTCAGATCCGACACATAGCGACCCTTCCTTGGGTTTCCGAGGCAGTATCAATACAGAAGTAGATTGCCCAACCTTCCTTCCGAGGCATGGCTGGTGGGTGTGAACCGCCAGCCTTTTGGTTAGCATCAAATGTCTTAGGCACTATGCCACCAGAGCTCCTAAAGAATATACTAAGGGAATAAATTTGAATTTGAAGGATTTGAAGAAATTGATGCCCACAGATTAGAGTGGAGTCCCCTCCAAAAAAACCCAAACCAAACTTACTGCATTGAGTCAAATGCCTTAGGCACTACACCACCAGAGCTCCTATACTGAATCTAGCACACACAAGTATTTTGTTTGGTTTGCAGAGTGCTTTAAATTTTTTTAAATTTGAATTTCTGTGTGTGGGGCATGTTTGTTACACTTCTCATCATTCCTTATCATGGTACACCAGGATGTCATACATTTCTCTTACCTTCCTGGCTTCTGAAGACATTTGAGGTGGCAGCTGCTGGCTTTGAGGAAATGAGGTACAGTGAAGGCAGGAGGAAGAGGACAAGGCCAGAACTGGGAACAGCTAAGTCAGGGGTAGAAAATGTTTAGGGGGCAGAGACCCCCAAAAAAAACCAGTTGCTGTGGAGACAATGATGACTTGTGGTGACCTCATGTTACAGAGTGGAACTGAGCTCCACAGGGTTTTCTTGGCTGTAATTTCTATGGACATAGATCCCCAGGCCTTTCTGCCATGGCGCTGCCAGGCGGATCCATCAATCTTTCAGATCGTAGTTGAATGCAAACTGTTTGTGCCACCCAGGGCCAGGGGAGTGAGGGTACACGTAGAATGGTTTGCATCAGGCGAAGGTTCTACTGAAAAAGATTAAAGGAATGGAGAATGGGGCTGTAGTGATTTAGAAGCAGTTTGGATCTGGCACTACTAGAGAGAGGTCTGTAAGAACACGAGGGGAAAAGAACCAGGAAGTCCTAGAAGAAGATGCAACAATCAACCTGGAAAAAGTACTGGGGAATCTGCTTCCCGTTTGCTCTACTATCTGTTTTCTCTAATTGTTTTGCTGAAAAGAGATAATGAGCTTTGAAGTCAAAATACAATTGACATGTATGGGTGCTGCCCCTCACCACACTCCAGACCTTAACTGCATGTCCCAAGAAAACGCAGGGGCTTGAGAGAATCAGCTCCCCATCTCTAGGACATGGGTCTCGCCTTGCACGATCTTGGTAGCACAGTGAGGTGCCAACATACTGCCCTGGAGTCAGTGTTCTGTTGCTGACACTGACTCAATGGCTCCCTAAGTACAAAATAATCCACTGTACTGTACTTTAGTTCTCGCATACTAATTTAAGGGTGTTGTTTGAGGCAGCTTTAGAATACTTCTACAGCATTAGCTTCCTATGATTCAAGCTCAGAAAAGAAAGGCCAAGATCCAAGCTGCCAGCCAAGCACATGTGCCTTAAGAAGAGTCTTGGTGACAAGGGGTGGCAAAGAGTGTGGAGTCTAATATTAGACATGGCTTCCAATCTAATTCCATTTTTCCTGAGTGATCTTATTGAAGCCGTTTAGCGTCTCTGTTTCATTTCATTTCATTTCATTTGCCTCTACTTTATTTGTGAAATGACACTGAAATGCATCTGACAGATTTCTTCAGAAAATTAAATGAGACAATATTTGTAAATGTCTGGCACCTCTTCAGACCTATCCTCCCTCTCCCCCTCCTCACACATGGAAGTCTCTCCTGTGAATCCCAAAGGCATGTCTGGGAGAGAGAATGTAAGTGAGAAGGCATGACGGCTCAAGGACGCAGCATTGAGTTCATCTACATGAGGAGAACTGTGGAGAGCATATGTGCTGATGGTTCCTTGATTAACTCAATTAAAACTCTGAACAGTTAATATGCTGTTTTCAGGCGGTTTTGATTGCCACAGCATTTTGTTGTTGCTCTGTCATCAAAAGAATCAAATGAAGAATTGTATTTGGGATCCAGAGACCGCTCCAAGAGGAGGTGGGGAAAGTGTTGACTGCTCACTGTGGTGATTTTGTGGGTGCTGAAGGACACCCTCTGACCAGGA
>NW_006921653.1:7371971-7386357 GCF_000298275.1 Orycteropus afer afer
TATATATATGGGGGGGAGAGAGAGAGGGAGAGAGGGAGAGAGAGAAAGAAAGAAGTTTATCTTGAGGAAATGGTTCACTCTGTTGTAAAGGCTGCCAAGTTCCCAAGTCTGTGGGTCAGATGCCAAGCTAGAGGCTTCTCCTGACACATGTAGCTGCATGGATCAGTGAACCCAAGATTGGCAGGTGAGATGCAGGCTGTTGGCTCATAAGCTGCAAAGGCAACAGAATCAAGATCAGCAGACAATACAGCAGGCCACTGGCTCAAGTCCAGATGATGATAAGCCATAAGCAGGATCTTAAGCAAAAAGCCTGACATCTTTGCTGGGATGTCCATATATATTTGAAACAGGCCACACCCCTGAGGAAATTCCCTTTCAAGTGATTGGCTGTTCATAGCATATCCCATCATGTAAGTGATCAGATCTTCTCATGGGGGATGACTACATCATAACTGGGCAACCACTGAGAATCCTGGCCCAGCCAAATTGACATGCAAACTTAACTATCATAGTACCTCAGAAGAAAGTCCTGGCAATCTACTGAAAAAAATGAGCCACTGAAAATCCTATGAAGGATTCTACTCTGACACACAGAGTTAGTCTACTTGAAAGCAGCTGGTTTTCTCCTTAAGAGAGACCCAGTAGTGCAGTTGTGTGTAGGCAAGGAATGTGGTTGACTAGGGAGAAGGGACAGAGCTGTATGATTGAAGAAAGCCCCGAGAAGATGTCTCTGTAACATCACAATTTCTTCTATAAACCTCTTTCAGGAATCTGAACTAACAATCTAATAAATAACTAGCTGGAAAGGCCTATCTTGTTAGACTTTTTCTCATCCTTAGATAAAAATCAGTTTTGCAGGGCAATTTGGATGACTTTTAAGCTATGATGTCACTTACATGGTTTCAGAGTTAGTGGCATAACAAAGAACATTTCTTCAATTCTTTTTTTCTTTTTTGGTAAGAGGTCTGTTGTTGTTATGTGCCCTCCAGTTGGACTGACTCATAGCGACCACTCCTTGGGTTTCTGAGGCGGTATCACTAGGGAAGTAGATTGTCTCATCTTCCTTCCCAGGAGTAACTGGTGGGTTTGAACCACCAGCCTTCTGGTTAGCAGTCAAGTGCCTTAGGCACTATGCTACCAGAGCTCCCCATATGAGGCCTAGGAACTACTTATTAACCATGAAAATTCTTCCAGACAGAAGAGGTTTTTTTGAGGGAGGTGAGAATAAGGCTTGGGATGGGCTGGGAGGGTGTTGCTGTGTAGAGGTGGAGATTTCAGAAGGGAAAAGAGTCCAGCCGCTGGTTCGTAGGAAATAAGCGGTTGAGTGCTAGGATTTCTGCCAGGGCTGAGGAGCACTGTGGGAGCTGGGGGCAGGGCAGGAAGTGGGGGGAGACAAGTGAGTCATGTAGGTGCTAAATTTAAGGAGACATTTACTATCAGGTTTGTGAGTGTTCAGGTTTGGCATCGGAGAGTGAGGGCCTCCTTACATTTTTCATCCTGCATGCTTGCTTGGCTTGCTCCTCCTAGTCCAGGGCCTGGGGATAGAGTAAGATGGTAAGACTTTCTGTTTCTTCCAGAGCAGTTTCCAGTGAACCTCCTTTATTACTTATTTATTTTTTTATCACCCCGAGGTTCTGATAAAAATCTAAATACCATAACTTTGTAAGGAGGGCTTTGTAAAGAGGATTTTGGCTTTTCAACCAAACCAAACCAAATGCACTGCCGTCGAGTCAGATCTGACTCATAGCAACCCCTCCTTGGGTTTCTGAGGTGGTATCACTACGGAAGTAGATTGCCCAGTCTTCCTTCTGAGGAGTGGCTGGTGGGTTTGAACTACCAGCCTTCTGGTTAGCAGTCAAATGCCTTAGGTACTAAGCTACCACATATGGCTTATACCACAGTAAAAAATAAAGATCATGGTATACCAAGATGTAAACATGTCATTAAAAATGAAAAACAGTTTACATATGTATTTACATGTGCTGCAAATATATTCATGGCTATAGTAGAGTATAACCAAAAAAACCACACTCACTGCCGTTGAGTCGACCTGACTCATAGCAACCCCTCCTTGGGTTTCCAAGGTGGTATCACTATGGAAATAGATTGCCCAATCTTCCTTCTAAAGAGTGGCTAGTGGGTTTAAACTGCCAGCCTTCTGGTTAGCATTCAAGTGCCTTAGATACTATGCCACCAGAGCTCCCATAGTAGACATAAAAAGGGCAAAGTTACAAACACTTCTTAGTCATCACCAAATACTTTAAGGAAATGAGTCACTGGGCATAGGGGCTCATGACCATAGTCTTGGGAGACACTAAGGTCACAGTCCACAAAGACAGTGTTCTACATCCTGCTTCAGTGAGTGGTGACTGGGGTCTTAAAAGCTTGTGAGCAGCCATCTAAGATGCAATGCTTTTTCTCTCCCCTTCTGGAGCAAAGAAGAGTTAAGAAAATCAGATATGCCAGGAAACAGTTGGTCCAAAGGACTAATGGACCATGTGAACCCCAGCCTCCACAACCCTGAGACTAGAAGCACTAGATGATGCCTGGTTATCACTGTTGACCACTAAGAAAGAGATCATATAAGAGGCCCTGGATAGAGGGGGAGAAAAGTGTGGAACAAAATTCAAAAATCATAAAAATGATCAGACTCCTTGGTCTGATGGAGACTGGTGAAACTCCCAAGAGTATGGGCCTTAGAAACTTCCAGGAACTGAATTCACCTCTGTGGTTCAGTTTTCAGCCCAATAGTAGATCTATAAGGTGAACGATAATACCAGGAAGGTATGCACACCATAGAACAATCAATCATACGAGGTCAAAAGGGCAGCATTTGCCCAAGGATAAAGCTAAGAAGGCAGGAAGGGCTGGGCAAGAATGATGAAGGGAAATGGTAAACACAGGGAGGAAGTAGGAAGAGAGCTCTTACCTTGTGGGGACTGAAGTGAATGTTAGAAAACAAAATGTGTATGAATTGTTGAATAAAAAACCAATTTGCTCTTTAAACTTTTACCCAAATCACAATAAAACAAAACAAAACAAAAAACTTTCTCCAAACTCAAAACCAAAAACTAGGATGAGTTCATGTCCAGGTACATGAATGGAATGTTGTTTCTTCCTTTCTTCTTTTCCTCTACTTCTCTCTCAACTTTTTTCTCCACTTCCTTCTCTCCTTCTTCCTGCTTTGTTTTGACATTACTGAAGTGACTGTTTTTTTTTTTGTTTCCTTTCCTTCTTCTTGTGCTTCCGTTGCTTATAACACATTCAGAGGCAAAGAAAAAAAAATCAAATATCTGTTTCACAGCCATTTCATAAACAATACTGGCTGCTTTCTTTTGGCACCACTAAGCAATGAAAAGCACGGTGGGAGGACATTTGTGACAGTGTAGTGATGAATTCATGACCACTCAGCAGTATAGACTTGAAACAGGTCCTCTGTGCTGCTCTGCGTTTAGACCAAACCAGAATGAATGCCCATGGGGGCTCAGCTGGATACATGAAACAAAGAGGTTTTCTATTTTGTGATGAAAGGGAAATAATTTGGGGGGTGGCGGGGGAACCTACTCATACCAGAAGTTTAGTTTGTGTTTCAGCTGAACTGCTTCCAGCCTTGTCATATACTTCTGTGGACCTCAATTATTGGGAAAATGTTTTCAAAGCCTTTCAGGTTTTGTTAAACCTCTCCAGAAATTTGTTTGAAAATGAAGGAATTATTAACCTGGCTTTTCCAACATTAGACTAGATTTAACATTCTTTACTTTTCACCAACATAAACATTTTAAGTTATGTTCCTTTATTTATTTATTAAAATGCATCTGAAATAATGACATCTCACATTAAATGGATTTTTCAGAAATTTATTTTAAAATCTGGTAAGGTTTAACATATTTCTGGTCTACCACCCCAGGTGGGTAGATTGACCTGGTTTATAACATTTGTTCCTTGCAGTTTAAAATATTTCATGATAAAGACTCTGCAACATATTTCATAAAGATACAGAAGCAAACTTTCAGCCCAAGCAGCAGGCTGATGTGTGTGGTTGTATAGAATGTACACTGCCCAACTCTATTCATATCAGGGCCCTTGTACATTTGAATATCTGTTACAATAATTTCCTGGTAAATGGCCTGGAAATGTCCTGCGGAAGGGATGGTTTTTCCTTTTGTAATTTGCAAAGAGGTGCCATATGAGAACCAGTGGCTCTGAAGCTGAGTTAATATTTAAAAGCTTCATTTTTGTTCCTTTGGTCCTAGGCATCTAGATGAATTAAAATGGTTAGTCTGGATTGGTGTGCTCTGTTGTGCTTAAGTATTGAACCTTTCTCCACATTGATGGTGTTTCCAAACAAAACAAATGAAGAAATCAAAAACTAAGCATGTGGTGTGTGTGTTTGCATTCTCGAATTTCTCTAGTCTCCATTTACTTTGTCCTGAGATGAAGCTGCTCCTTTCTGTGTTCTTTCTCTTAACTACCAAAGCCAAACTCATTGCCATCGAGTCAGATCTGACTCACAACGACCCCTCCTTGGGTTTCCGAGGCACTATCACTACAGAAGTAGGGAGTGGCTGGTGGGTTTGAACTGCCAGGCTTCTGGTTACCAGTCCTAAGTTTATGCCAGACACTGTTCAAAGCATTTAATGTATGCTACTGATTGAATCCTATGTTGTTAACCTCTTTTAAATATGAGGAAATTGAGACCCAAAGAGGAAAAGTCATTTGCTTATACTCACAGTCTGTGAATGGTGGAGCCAGGATTTGAACTCAGACAGTGTGGTACCAAAATTCTTGCTTTTAATCACTCTGCTCTTCTGTTTCTCCTGAGTTGGTCCCTTTTCCCTGAAGCCTGTGCCATTGTTTGATGTCCTATTTTAAACTGCTCCAACCATCTGCTGTTTGATGTTGTTGTTATGTGCCGTCGAGTCAGACCGACTCATAGCAACCCCACCTTGGGTTCACTACAGAAGTAGATTGCCCAACCTTCCTTCCGAGGAGTGGCTGGTGGATTTGAACCACCAGCCTTCTGGTTAGCAGTCAAATGTCTTAGGCATTACAGTCCCAGAGCTCCTTGATAGTTATTGGATATTGCTCTGCTTTCATTGACCTACTCAATCAGATCCCCTCTGGCCACTGTCATTTATTTGGTCCATTGCCAGAACTCCTTGAGGACCAACCCTAACTAGGATCCTGGTCCCCTTCAATCCTAATTTTCTGTCATTCTCCACTGACCCACAGCTGAGGGGTCAGTGTGCTTTCTGGTGGACCACACCAATGTTACGATGGATAAGGGCAATTGCTTTTGAGAGGCATGTGATTCCTGGGCCCAGACTTGCTGCTGAAGGCAAGAGTCTTTATTTCCTTTTTCAGTCACTCTCTCTTCCAACCTTTAGTCTCATCTTGGCAGATTCCTTCTTCACCTTTCAAGGGATTTATCTTTAAGTCTTTAGCACTTTATATACCAGCTCAATATGACTGGCACATGGATGACATTAATTTCATTATTATGAGTTTTTTCCCAGCCTACCTAGGAATTCCACCCACTTCCCATCCCTGGTGACCAACAAAGAAAGTTCTCTTTTGTGTATAAAACTTTACTTTACTTTTTACAATAGTGGACTAATACAATATTTGTCCTTCTGTAATTGACTTATTTCACTGTGCATAATGTCCTCCAACCTCATCCACATTATGCAGTGTTTTGCAGATTCTACATTATACTTTAGTGTTGCATAGTATTCCATTGTGTGTATGTACTAGAGTATGGTTATCTATTCCTCCATTTTTGGGCACTTAGGTTGTTTCCATCTCTGCTGTTGTGAATAGTGCTGCGATGAACATGGATGTGCATTCATTTCCTGGGTCTCACTTCTTTAGGATATACACCTAATAATTGATCTATAGGGTTTTCATTGGCTAAGTTTTGGAAGTAGATTGCCATGCCTTTCTTCCTAGTCCGTCTTAGTCCAGAAGTTTGGTTGAGACCTGTTCAACATCAGAGCAACATGCAGGCCTCCACTGACAGAAGGGTGGTGGCTACACATGAGGTGTATTGCAGGGGAATTGAACCCCAGTCTCCTGCATGGAAAGTGCGAATTCTACCACTGAACCACCAATGTCCTCTTATTTCTATATATTTATATGTCCCCTGCCTTATTTCTGAGAGGATGTAAGAGCATGTTACTGATTGAATTGTGTCCCCAAAAATATGTGTTGCAAATACTAAACTTTATGCTGTTGGTTATAGTCCCATTTAGGAATGGGTTGTCTTTGTTATATTGATGAAGCAGGATTGGTGTAGGATGTATCTTGAGGTAATCTCTTTTGAGATTTAAAAGAGATTAAAAGCAAGCTAGCAGAGAGGGAGGAGAAGGGAGATGCCAAGCACATAAAGACTGCCCAGGAGCAGAAGCTCAGAGAGAAAAGGACCTTTCTCCAGAGCCTATATCAGGAGGAAACCTTCCCATTGAGCCTGTGTCCTGAGTTCAGACATCTAGGCTTCTAAATTGTGGCAAAAGAAATTTCTGATTTTTTAAAGCCATCCACTTGTGGCATTTCTGTTAAAGCAGCACTAGAGAACTAAGACAGAGGTGGATCTCCAACATATGCATATATAAATTCAACATTAATAAGAATAAAGAAAATAAGTGGATAAGGAGAGCAAGACAGAGGGAAAATGAGAAGGAAAAGGTAAGATGAAATCAAGAGTAATGATAGCACACAACACATGTGCTAAAAGAGTCTGCACATTTGCTGGTCACAGGGATCTGAATATCTAGGGTAGGGCCAAGTGATAGGGAGAGAGGAAGAGAGTAGACAGAAGAGCATTATCTAGGAACATAGCTCTTCACTGACTCTGGAACACATTTTAAAATATTTAATGTAGCATTTTCCAAAGCATATTCTAAGTAAACCCAGTTCCATGTGATTTAATAGGGATAAAAAACAGTGGGGTGATGATTCAGTAAGTTTGAGAAATTTAGGATAAGAAAGAATTTTCTTTACTGAAAAAAAATATGTATATGTATATGTGTGTGTGTGTGTGTGTATCTATCTCTCTATATCTATGTTTTTTCACAGTTCCTACAACAATGGGCTCAAGCATAGCAATGATTGTGAGCATAGCACAGGACCAGGCAGTGTTTTGTTCTGTTGTATATAGGGTTACTGTGAATTGGAACCAACTCAAGGGAACCTAACAACAACAATGAACATATGCATATGTATATGCTCATGTGCACTGAGGTCTCTAAAAAGGGGCTAGGGTTACCGTTATTTCTGGACTTTTTTTGACCATAAAGATTTTTATATTGGAATCTTAGAGGACCATTGTGTTTTGAACAGACTTTGGGAAAAGGAGCATGGATGGATAAGACAAATGCCTTTTTAAGAAATTATTTTAGAAGAAAAAATTGATAACTTTAAGTATATAAAAATTTCTGCATGGGAAAATATTATGGAAAAAGTCAAGGGAATATGACAAACTAGCAAGAGATAACAGATAAAACACTAACTTAATTTCCTTAATATATAAAGTTTTTACAAATCAATTTATAAGACTACCAACACAACATAAAAAAGGGCAAAGGACATGGACTGGTAAAAAAGAATACACATAATTTATAAACGTGTCAAAAACAGTTATCCTCACTCAGAAGTAGAAAAACTTAAAAAAGAGTAGGTGCTACTTTTTACCTACCAGTGTGGCAAAGCCTCAGAAATTAGATAGTGTGCTGCATTACTCAGCATGTGGGCAAACAGGAACTATCCTTTGTTGCTGGGAAGTTAAACTGGGGCCGTCATTGTGGAGGGAGATTTGGTGACCTTTCTCACATACACTCAAAATATAGCTAGAATCTGACCACATTTTAACACCTCCACCACTGCCATCCAGGTCTGAACACTAGTGTCTTTCACCTGGATCAATGTAATAGTTTACTCTCTGTTCTTCCTACTTTCACCCTTGCCCCCCAATAGTCTAGTTTCAACACATATCCAGAGTGAGTATTTTAATACAACAGGCAGATAAATATATATTTTGCTAAAATTTTTCTATTGTCTTCCCATCTCACTAAGAGCAAAAGCCAGCATCCCCACAATGGGCTACAAGACCTTATATAAATTGGTTCCAGCTCTTCCTTGCCTTTATCTCTTACTTTGCTCCTCTTCCTCCCTCTTTCCAGTTCTACTGCCTTCCTTACTTTTCCTTTAACATGCCAGCAACACTTCCATTTTGGAGCCTTTGCATTTAACGTTCCCTTTACCTGTCCTTTGGTGTGGGTGAAGTGACATAGTCGCCACTTTGTGAGGTAGCTCTCAACAACGGAGGAAGGCTTGGTGAAGGTCAGCACTATTCCAAGAAAATCACCCCACCCATGGGGACATCCACATGTATGGAGGGCATCAGGAACAAGTGGAACTATATTGAGCTACAGCAAGATGAAGGGAGCCTTCAGAACTCCCACAAGGTGCTAATAATGTAGAGGGTCTCTGCTTATCCTACCCCCCCCTACCTCCCACTCCCCATCCAGAGAAGTTGATTCACAAAAGGAGCCATACTCTCTCCTTCTTCCTTCACCCAAAGATGGTGAGTAATGACAGACCATCCTTTTTCCAACTCCAAGACCCTTGACACAATGCCAGATCTTCAGTGGGGGAATAGAGGAGACAAGATTTAATTGGATACGAGGTGAGAATTTTAAATGGAATGAAATTGAACTTTAACTGAAAATGAACAGCAAGTTACAGAATCTCCCTAAGAGATCATGTAGAAGGAGAAAGGGATTCTTCAGAGCTCACCTGAATGTAAGGATTGAAAAATATAAAGCTACCTCAATTTATATTCCACTGAGATGATTTTTCTCATAAACTAGATATCTGTCTGTCTATGGTGGCACTGTGCATAAGGCATTTGGCTGCTAACCAGCAGGTTGGTGGTTCAAAGGGAGGAAGATGAGGCAGTTTACTTCTGTAAAGATTTACATCCTTGGAAACTTAATGGGGGTTGCTATGAGTTGGATTTAATTCGATGGCAGTGGATTTATATCCATATAAGTAGAGAAACCTGTCTTCAAGAAAACAAAATGTTTTTAGTTACCTCTGGGGAAGAGGAGTGGGGGACTTGGCGATTGGGGTGGGAAGGAAATATACTTTTTACTCCAAATCTTTTTGAACTTTTAAAGAAAATATTCCAGGTGCATGTGTTACTTAAAAAATAAAAAACAAAACCCTCATATAATTTAAAACAAAAGTATTTAAAACAGTATGATTTAGTAGAACAGAAGGCTGAATTAAGAATTAGGCCTAAAATATACAGATGCTCTAACTCTAGATTTTATAGGAAAAATAAATGTTACAGGGTAAACCAGGAAGACCAATAATGGAGGGAAGATGAGATGTGGGTTTCATGGGCTTGAGAAGGAAACCTGTTCTATGCATTCGGGGGTGAGACTTATAGATGATGAAGTGGAAGAGACTTGGACCAGAGTTCAGATGTAAGAAATTGTGAGCTTCTGATTCTGTTGCAAGAAGGGAGATAAATGTTGTGACAGATGCCTGTAAAGCTCTTGGCAAGGAATGGAGTTCCATTTGGTATGATGCATTTCAAGGTTAAACCCTTTAGTGTCATGTAGATGTGGCATGTTTTTGGCTCAGTGCTGAACCATGGAGTTTGGGATTTATATAATTATGGAAGGCATTAAGTCAAGAGGAAATGCACTATGGGTTGGCCAGTGATTTTGATATAATTCCTCACATACAGTAAAATCTGTAAAAGCCAGAACCTGTATAAGGCAGAAAACTCAAATGTTAAGGAAAACTCAAATATTTTTTACTAAAAGGAGAGCTAGAAAAGTGATAAACCCGTACCCAGTTAAAGGCAGAAAACTTGTGAGACTTGGAAAAACAAGGCAGTCCTATCAAGCTCTGGCTCTCACTGTACATGCTTAAGAAATAGGAATCAACTCTCAAAATACTAGGAAAGAATTTCAGCAAGAGAGGATGAAAAGAGCTATGTCATTTAAGTTTATGTATGTGTTAAAGCTCTGGTGGCATAGTGCCTAAGGCATTTGACTGCTAACCAGAAGGCTGGCGGTTCTGAGGAGCCTCTCCTCAGAAGGAAAGTTGGGGAATCTACTTCCATAGTGATATCGCCTCAGAAACCCAAGGAGGGGTCGCTATGAGTTGGATCCGACTCAATGGCAGTGGGTTTGGTTTTTTATGTTTGTACACATATTGTTCATTTCCCATGTGTGATTAATTCTGTTCTGGGGTGTATTGATAAATAGAACTTGTGAAATCATCTAAAGGGATTCTGTGTGCACAGACATTGGCTTGAGAGGGGGACTCCCAAAAGTAAAAGGTCTGATTCAGAAAAGCAAAGACACATCTCCTGCTCCCACTCCAGAAGCTCCTTATAATGCCTCTGAAGAGCTCCAAATTGAAGGCATACCTAGTGTTCTTTTAATCACTGTGGCCATTTGTTTATTAATTGTGGTTGTTAAGTTTGTTGTCATCTTGGCTGGGCCTGGTTGAGTGGCTGGGCAGCTGGATGTAGTTATTCCCCATGGTGAGATTGGCAGTCAAGGCCATGGTGGAATCTCCTGGAGAAGCTGAGTAGCTGCTTTGGGGATGTGGTCTGCTTCTGGTATATAAGCGGCAGCTTTGAGGAAGTATCTACCTTTTTTTAAAAAAATTTTATTGTGATTGGGTGAAAGTTTACAGAGCAAATTTATCTTCCATACAGCAGCTCACTTACACTTTGTCTCACGACATTGACTGCAATTTCCCACAATGCAACAGCCTCCCTCCCATGTCCTCCCTATAGTTACCTCTTCCCTGTGTTCTTCCCTTCCATGCACTCCTGCCCCGCCCCCTGAGCTATCTCCCTGTGCATACACAGCCCTTCTATTCTCCCATGATTGATCTCTCCAAGGAGTGTATCTACCTAATGTAAATGTTCAGCTCATGTGCCTTTTGTTTGGCTGGAAACCATGGGAGCAGGTTCAATTCCAGACCTGAAGGGCTGCTGGGGCAGGGTTCCACAGAAGGTATCAAGCTTTTTAGCATACTTGAACCCTGCATGTAGCCAAGTTGTTGTTCAACAACCTGCCATGCCCTGCCGATCTTGGGACTTTTTCTGGACTTCAATCAATGGCCTGCTGTGTTTGGTGATACTGACACTGTGCCTTTTCACTTATTGACCTTGGATTTGTCAGCCTCAGCAGCCAGCTGCTGCCTAAGTGAAGAAAAGCCTCTAGCTTCAGTGGGCCTGGAGCAAGAGACAGAGCTGAAGCTCAAGGTTGAAAGGCTTTCACCCAGCTCCTAGAGCCTGGCACTTTGAACTTGGACTTCTAGCCTCCAAAAATTGTAAGAATAAATTGCTGTTTGTTCAAGCCATTCTCATTTGTGATATATTCCAGCCAGAGCGACACTAGGTAATCAGAACAATAACATAAACCACTATTTTAAAATTTTCTTGCTGTTCATTAATTTTTAGCATTCTTAGTATTACTGGTTTAAAAAGACAATTCTATAGAAAAACAAAATGGTTGTCTTTTAAATATTAAAAAATCTCAATGTTATTATATTTAAGGTCTGGTTGTACACTTCTTCATCCTAGGGGAAACAGAATTCAGAGTAATAATTCTCAGATTAATTAAGAATCAAATGAGCTTTGTTCCTCATTGTCTGGGTGAACTTGGGACTGCATGTAATCTTGGATTTCTTATTGACTAATATTTACCAAGAGCAAGTTTGGTCACTTAGTGACCATTCAAGCTCAAACAAATGATTTTTTGACATTATTATCACTACAGAGCTATCAGAAGAATCACATAAAGGCACAATATAAAACTTTTACAGAATTTGAAAAAGACCTTAGGATGCAGAGTCAATTAAATAATTATATGCAATTATTTTTTAAAAAATGAGTAGTTCTACAGATTGGGAGAAAATATTTGCCTATGACATATCTAGGAGCTCTGGTAGTGTAGTACCTAAGGCACTTGACTGCTAACCAGAAGGCTGGCGGTTCAAACCCACCAGCCACTCCTTGGAAGGAAGATGGGGCAATCTACTTCCATAGTGATACTGCCTCAGAAACCCAAGGAGGGGTCGCTATGAGTCGGGTCCAACTCGATGGCACATAACAACAACATGACATATCTGGTTGGTAAAGGACTTATCTCCAAAATCAATAGAAAATTTCTACATCTCAACACCAAAAAGACAAATAATCCAATTCACAAATGGGCAAAAGACTTGAACAGACACTTCCTCAAAGAAGATATACAGGCAGCCAACAAACACATGAGAAATTGCTCACTATCGTTAATCATTAGAGAGATGCAAATCCAAACAATGATGAGATATCATCACACCCCAGCAATAATAGCAAAGTTCAACAGGACAGAAAATAACAAATGCTGGTGAGGTTGCAGAGAGATTGGAACTCCTTTGTACTGCTGGTGGGATTGTAAAATGGTACAACCATTGTGGCAAACGGTATGGTGTTTCCTTAAAAAACTGAAAATAGAAGTATCATTTGACCCAGCAATTCCATTAGTAGGAATATATCCTAAACAGGTGAGAGATAGCACACAAACAGACATATGTACACCTATGTTCATCGCAGCACAATTCACTATAGCAAAGAGATGGAAACAACCTAAATGCCCAACAACGGATGAGTGGATAACCAAATTATGGTACATGGACACAATAGAGTACCATGCTACATTCAAGAACAATGAGGGATACATGAATCATCTCACAATGTGAATGAACCTGGAGGACATTATGCTGAGTGAGATAATTCAATCACAGAAAGACAAGTGCTTTATGAGCCCATTACTGTAAAAAGACAAAGAAGGGTTTGCTTGGGAAAGGGGACTCACTTTGTAGATTACCAGGATGGGAAGGGAAGGGGAGGGATTGATTTTGGGCATGTTGGGGCCCACATGCTGACATGGGTAAGGGGAGGGATATACGGAAAGAATCTGTGACCACCATGATAACATTAAGAAATGGGAGGACACTGAATTGTGCATGTAAGAGATAGACAACAGATGCTAATGCCAACCAATGGGTCCACAATACTGCATTACCATTAACACTAAACAGCAGGCTGCAGATAAACACACAAACACCTGAGAGGATCAGACGGGGGTCAGTGAACAGGAGTGTACTCTAGACCAAGGATAGATTCAGCTGTGGCTAGTCTTGCACAGACACCAGTGATACAAAATACCTGCAATCCTTACTGAAACAATAGAAGACAGACACACAGTAATCTCTCACAGACACCCAGACATAATGGGAGAGAGATGCAGTAGATCTACTGTCTCAGGACCATAGTACTAGGGGACAACAGACTCAATTGGCACAACGAAATACATAAAAGCCTTGTTCAGCATCCTACATTGGTGAGTAGCAACTGGGGTCTTAAAAGAGTTCAAGCAGCCATCTAAGATGTAGCTAACAGTCTCCTAGCATTGGAAGGGAAGAACAGTGAAAAAAAAAAAAAAGGGCATTTGGAAGTGGTCAGCCAAAGGACACAATGGCCCTTGAGACCAGAAGAACTAGATGGTGCCCAGCTACCAATGCCAACCACTCAGGAAAGGTTCAGATCTGAAGACCCTGGATAGAGTGGGAGGAAAATCATGGAACAAAATCCAAAAACTCAGTAATGACCAGAATTACTGGTCTGATAAAGTCTGATGAAACTTCCAATACTATGGCCCAGGAATACATTCTGTGCCTGGGGTAGAACTCACCCCCAGGGGCTGGGTCTCAACCCAATAGTTAAGATGTACAGGCAGAGCACTCAACCCAGGATGACACACCCACATACTCTATGGTAATCCATCCCTTAGAGCAATAGACTGTGGGACACCAGAGGACCAACATTCAAATTGAGGAAATGCAGGACAAACAGGAGTGCATGAATATGAGGGGCACAAGGGGAGGGTTAGTGGGTAGGGAGGGGAGGAGGCTGGGTTAGGGTTGGACATGGTGAATGAGGAGTGAAACTAAATGTACACGTAATGTTGAATGTAAAACAAGCTCTTAAAAAAAAAATTAAAAAAAAATGAGTAGTACATGCAAATGGTTTGTGCTGTGGATATAGAAATTCTGGGTAATGGGCATTTTTTTTTTTTTTTTCCATTTTCAGTCCGTGTAACTGCCATGGAAAATGTAATCTGAACAAAAAGTCCTTGATAAGGCCATTTTTAGTGCCAATTTTGATGACTTTTGTAATGAATAAACATAAACACTTGTGAAACAGCTCTTTGATATATAGGAATTAAGACAAGCTAGCAATGCTACTCTTCTTTGGAAGTTCTTTTCTTATTAGTTTTTCTAATTATAACTGATGCTTATATTATTTTGT
>NW_006921653.1:7389507-7390603 GCF_000298275.1 Orycteropus afer afer
GGGGACTAAGCACAAGCCCGCCCATGCTTACCTAGCTCCCGGAGACCCGGTTCCTCTCGGGAGGGTAACAAGGGAAAGTGGGCATAGGTATTTTTGGGCATAGGTAGAGATATAATGACTAACCCAAAATGAGATTTAAAGAGATTTCATTTGAAGCTTATTATTTGTAGCTTATTATTTGTATTTAGAGGACAGAGCTAATTCAGTTTAGTTTTAAGAAAGGAGCCTAATGATTGAAACTCTTCAACAGTGGAAGATGCCATCCTTAAAGACATTCAGAGGGAGCAGGTAAGTTTTATCTTCAGAGCATAGAAAAAGAGGGAAGGCTATCCAAAACATTATGAGGCTATTGTTCTTACAGACAAGGACAATACAAAGAAAAATTATAGATCACTATCATTTATGAAGGAGCTCTTGTGGCGTAATGCCTAAGGCATTTGACTGCTAACCAGAAGGTGGGTGGTTTAAACCCACCAGCCATTTCATGAGGAGCTCTGGTGGCATAGTGCCTAAGGCATTTGACTGCTAACCAGAAGGCTGGCGGTTCAAACCCACCAGCCAATGGGCAATCTACTTCCGAAGTGATACCTCCTCAGAAACCCAAGGAGAGGTCTCTATGAGTTGGATCTGACTCGATGGCAGTGAGTTTGGTTTTGGTTTTTTAGCCACTGTGTGGAAGGAAGAGTGGGCAATCTATTTCCGTAAAGATTAACTTCATCAGAAACCCAAAAGGGATCACTATGAGTCAAAATCGACTTGATGGCAGTGAGTTTGGTTTTGGTTTATCATTTATGAACAAAGGTGCAAAAATCCTAAATAATCAGTAAATCCAATCATGTAGTATATTTAAACAAATAATATATCAGGAACAAGTAGAGTTTAACATGGGAAGGAAATGATGATTCAAATCAGAAAAAATTACTAAACTATCTCAATAAATTAACAAATTAAAAGAACTTTAGAATAGGATAAATGTTTTTTTAATCCTAAATTGACAATAACATGATAAAATATGTTTTAAAAATACAAAGCAAACATAATTCTTAATAATGAAATAATATTTCAATCAATTCACGATAAAAAATTTAAAAAAAAT
>NW_006921653.1:7390978-7394224 GCF_000298275.1 Orycteropus afer afer
TCTACAAAATAAAGAGCTCTAGTAGCATAGTGCCTAAGGCATTTGACTGCTAACCAGAAGGCTGGCAGTTCAAACCCACCAGCCACTCCTTGGCAGGAAGGTTGGGTAATCTACTTCCCTACTGATACCACCTCGGGAACCCAAGGAGGGGTTGCTATGAGTTGAAATCGACTCGACAGCAGTGAGTTTTGTTATTGAGTCTATAAAATAAAAAAATCTGAGAATTAATTGATAAAATATTAAGTTTAACAGAGAGTTCATCAAGGTTGTCTGACAGAAGATCAATAGCTAAAAGCTATAGTTTTCTTTTAAAGTAGCAGCAACATAAAAAAAAAAATAAAAGGAAAATACTTCTTTTAGGAGCTCTGGTAGCATAGTTTCAAAGGTACTTAACTGCTAACCAGAAGTCTGGCGTTTCAAATCTACCAGCCACTCCTTGGAAGGAAGATGGGGCAATCTACTTCCATAGTGATACTTTCTCGGAAACCCAAGGAGGGGTCGCTATGAGTCGGGTCTGACTCAAAGGCACATAACAACAACAACAGCAACAAATACTTCTTTTAGTTATTTATTGCTGCATAACCAAAAACCCAATTCACTGCCTTGAAATTGCTTCTGATTCATAGCAACCCTTCAAGGCAGAGTAGAACTACCTAAAATTCAGTGGCTTTAAACAAAAGCCATTTTATTATCTCTTATACTTCTGGATCAGATGGATATTCATGTGCTCCATATGTTCTCAGGTAGGACTGCAGTTATCTGGAAGATCAATTAAATTGGAAGTTCAAGGTGGTTCATTGACATGGCTGGCAGCTGATGTGGGCTGTTGGCTGTTGGCTGGCAGTTCAACTGGGACTATTTGCTGAAACACCTAAACATGTCCTGTCTACATGCCTTAGCTTCTCACATCATAGTCCTATGTTCTGAGAGAATGTTTCAAAGGAGCAAGCAGAGCTACAAGGCTTCTTATGACATAGCCTCAGAAGTCATACAACGTCACTTCCTTTATTGACTATAGAGTGCAAGCCCCAAATCAGTGTGAGAGAAGACTCCATAGGGCATACCTAGAAGGAGGTGCATGTCCTTGGGGACTATATTTAGAGACTATTGTTTGTTGTTCTTATGTGCCGTCGAGTTGGACCTGACTCATAGTGACCCCTCGTTAGGTTGTCAAGGCAGTATCTCTACGGAAGTAGATTGCCCAACCTTCCTTCCGAGGAGTGGCTGGTGAGTTTGAACCACCAGCCTTCTGGTTAGCAGTCAAATGCCTTAGGCACTAAGCTACCAGAGCTCCTACCAAAATTGCATAAATAAGATGCTTAGGAACAATCTCTTGGTAACTTCATGTGGTACACAGTTGGCTGCTCCATAGGGTTTTCTTGGCTATAATCTTTACTGAAACAGATTGCCAGGTCTTTCTATTGTGGTACCACTGGGTGTATTTGAATCACCAATTTTTAGGTTAGTAGCTCTGATGATGCAGTGGATAAGGCACTTGAATGCTAACCAGAAGGTCAGTGGTACCAACCCACCAGCTGGTCTGCAGAAGGAAGACTGGGCAATCTACTTCCATAAAGATTTATAGCCTTAGAGACACGATGGGTGTCATATTGCATCAGAAATGACTTGATGACAGTGAGTTTGGTTTTTGGTTTGAGTGAAGTACAAATTGCACAACCCAGGCACTCATGGGATCACCATGTGTTAGAATCAGTTTGATCACAAAGGGTTTGGTTTTGGTTAGGAACAATCTAAATCTAAAACAATCTAAAAAATCAAAACTTTTTAGAGAAGAAAATTTTAAAAAATGATTAAAGGATCTTAAGAATAAGTGAGTCAGTGAAGAGACATAATAATAATTTGTGGGTACAAAAGTGATATTGCAAAAATATCAGTTCTTTCCAAATTTATCTACTAAACTATTCTGATAGGATTTTTTTGGGGGAACTTACAAATCTTAAACTTTATTTAAATGCTAATGAGTCAGAAATAGCAAAGAAAATTAAGAATGTAGAAATATGCTTTACCAGGTAAGAGTTCTTTTAAAGCTATAGTAATTAAAGTGGTAAGGTAATTGGTAAAAGATATAAAAACAGACAAATATAACTAAATAACCAATAAATGAACTCACTGCCATCAAGTTGATTCCAACTCATAGTGACCCTATCGGATAGAGTAGAACTGCCCCATAGAATTTCCAAGGCTGTAAATCTTTATGGAAGCAGACTGCCTCATCTTTCTCCATTAGAACATCTGATTGGTTCAAACTGTCTTTTCGGTTAGCAGCTGAATGCTTTACCCACTGTGCCATGAGAGCTTCTTTCCCAAAGTTAGTTGCCTTGTTTTTCACACCATCTCACAGTGGCTTTTGGCATTGATTTTCTTTTACTTTGGAGATCTCCTTGTAGAATTAAATAGAGAACTTAAAATATTGATGTATGTATGGAAATGTGGTAGATGAAAGAGCTGATATTATAAATCACTAGGATAGCCTTTAAAGCTCAAATCATAAAAGGAAAGATATTTTAATGATAAATTTTGACCGATAAAAAAATTTTATATTAAAAAAGATTTTATAAGCAAGGTGAAAAGAAAAGCCAGTCTGGGAGATGTTAATTTCAATGCATATACCTGAGCTTGAATTAGTACTCAGAATATGCATGGAATTTCTATAAGTCCATAAGAAAAAAAAAAAAAAAAAATAACCCAGTAAGAAAATGGGCAGGAGATAACAACAGTCAGTTAATAGACTAAGAACCTGAGTGACCAATAAACATGGGGAAAAAAATGCTCAAATTCACTAATAACCTAGGAACTGAAAATTGAATAATGAGATAGCATTTCATACTCATCAAAACTGTGAAAATATCCAGTATTGTCAAGGATGAGAGGAATTAAAGGCCCTTATACATTGCTGTATACACTCAAATTGAAGAGACACAACTGCAGACACCCATTAATCATCAGAATATGGAATATATGAAGTATGAATCTAGGAAAATTGGAAGTTGTCAAAAATGAAATGGAATGCATAAAGATTGATATCTTCGGCATTAGTGAGCTGAAGTGGACTGGTTTTGGCCATTTTGAATCAGACAACTATGTGATCTACTATGCTGGGAATGACAGTTTGAAGAGGAATGGCATGACATTCATCATCACAAAGGATGTTTCAAGATCTGTCCTGAAGTACAATGCTGTCAGTGATAGGATAATATCCATATGCCTATAAGGAAGACCTGTTAA
>NW_006921653.1:7395869-7403507 GCF_000298275.1 Orycteropus afer afer
CTGATAAAGTTTGAAGAATACAGTCTGCAGTATGGATTACGTCTCAATATAAAGAAAACAAAAATCCTCACAACTGGGCCAATGAGCAGCATCACAATAAATGGAGAGAAGATTGAAGTTGTCAAAGAATTCACGTTGCTTGGTTCTACAATTGATGCCAATGGAAGCAGCAGTCAGGACATTAGATGATGTGTAGAATCGGGAAGGTCAAATGCAAAGGAACTGTTTCAAGTGCTGAGGAGCAAGGATGTCTCCTTGAGGGCTAAGGTTTGCCTGACACAAGCCATGATATTTTCAATCACTTCATATGCATGTGAGAGCTGGACAACGAATAAGGAAGACTGAAAAAGAGTTGATGCTTTTGGGTTGTGATGCTGGCGAAGAATGCTGAAAGTACCATGGCCTGCTAAAAGAACTAACAGATCTGTCCTGGAGGAAGTGCACCTGAAATGCTCCTTGGAAGCAAGAATGGCCAGACATCGTCTGACCTATTTTGGTCATGTTGTCAGAGGGGACCATTCCGTGGAGAAGGATGTCATGCTTGGTAGGGTGGAGGGTTGACGAAAGAGGGGGAGGCCTTCAACGAGATGGATTAACATGGTGGCTGAGAGGATGGGCTCAAGTATAGCAGGGATTGTGGGGCTGGCGCGGGATCGGGCACTGTTTCGTTCTGCTGTGCATGGGATCGCTATGAGTCGGAAACGACTCGACGGCACCGAACAACAACATAATACATTGCTGTTTGCAATATAAGTTTGTGTACCACAATGGAGAGCAATATCTAGTATGAGCTAAGATTACTAATATTTTGGATCCATGCCCCAGAGAATGCTTACGGATATGCATAATGAGACATATAAAAATGCTCTTTGGAGTATTGCTTTTAGTAGCTAGAATATATGTACATACTAATAGAGGAATGGATAAAATTATATATATTTAATATCTGCATCCATTAAAATGATTAAACTATAGTATCTATATGAATAAATATAGAAAACTGTTAAATGAAAAAAAATAAATTGCAGAAAGATTCATAGGATAGGCTAGTATTTATGTAGTCTTCTAAAATACTTCACATTACTGTGTCTATCAACCACTAATACCACCGCCGAAGATATTTAAGACTTTGACCAACTTTGTAGTCTGAAGTTGATCAAACATTCAATTAAGATGCATTGATAATTACGAGTGATTGGACTGCAAAAGTTAGAAAAAAAGAAGGATTAGTAGTTGGAAAATATGGTGTTGGTGATAGAAATGATGTTAGAAATTGTTGGATAGAATATTACAAGACCAAGTATTTATTCATTGGAAATACCATTTCTCAACAACATAAGGGATGACTGTCATGTGGACCTCTTTGGATGGAATGCATGGGAATAAAATAGACTACATTTGTGGAATGAGACATTGGAGGAGTTCAATTTCATTATTTAAAACAAGGCCAGGGGGTTGACTGCAGAACAGACCACCAATTGCTCATGTGCAAGTTCAAGTTGAAGAAAATTAAAATATGTCCACAAGACCCAAAGTACAGCCTTGAATATTTCTCACCTGAGTTTAGAGACTATCTCAAGAATAGAGTTGATACACTGGGCACTGACATAATACCAGAAGAGATGTGGGATGACATCAAGAACATCATGCATGAAGTAAGCAAAAGGTCATTAAGAAGACAGAATAGAACAAAAAGATCAAAATGAATATCACAAGAGACTCTGAAACTTCTTCTTGAATATACAGTTGCTAAAGTGAAAGGAAGATATGATGAAGTAAAAGAGCTGAACAAAATATTTGAAAGAGTTGCTCTAGAAGACTAAGTATTATAATGAAATATTCAAAGACCTGGAGTTAGAAAACCAAAAGGGAAGAACATGCTAGGCATTTCTCAAACTGAAAGAACTGAAGAAAAAAAATGACTTGGACTTTTTTGCATTGACAATAAATAAGTGCCAGGAATTGACATGATACCAAGTGAGATATTCAACAAATGGAAGTAACATTTTAAGTGCTTATTCATCTTTGCCAAGAAACTTGGAAACAGCTATCTATCTGACCAATTGATTGGAAGAGATCCATATTTGTGCCCATTCCAAAGAAAGGTGATTGATCCACTGGAATGGAGAAATTGTCATTAATATCACATGCAAGTAAAATTTTGCTGAAGACAATTAAAAAATGGTTGTAGCCATACATTGACAGGGAACTGCCAGAAATTCAGCTGAATTCAGAAGGGGACTTGGAACAAGTGATATTGATAATATCAGATTGATCTTGATTGAAAACAGAGAATAATAGAAAGATGTTTACCTGTGTGTTCTGGTTATCTGGTGCTGCTCTTTCAGGAATATATCACAAATGGAATTGCTCGACATCTTATTACTGTGGGGTTGGAGTGGGAGTCCGTACTCCCCTCACTGTTTTCACTGACACTGCTGGGGAGATCTTGTTACCACATGGTGTGGGTCAACATCCTGGCTGCCTATTTGACCTTTTTTGACTTCACCCCTATGAGTTGTTTGAGTTCCTTTTTATAACCTGGTGGGGATGGAGATTTAGACTCGCCACTCAGTTGTCATTGAAATGATTGAAATGGGTTGGGCCACAGTTTTTTCTGGAGTGTTTTCCTGCAGTTATTTTTGGAAGTTTTTTTTTTTTTTTTTTTTTTTGTCTTTCTAGACTGTTCCTTTTCTGAGCCTTTGACTAGGGAGAGCTAGCTTTGGTTGGACTTTTTTTTTTCTTCTTCTGTGCCTATTGTCCTTTCCAATAGAAAACCAAAGGAACTCACAGCCATGTTGTTTGTTCCTTGGGTTAACAGGTCACTAGCTTGTCTGTCTTCTCTCCACTTTTCAGTCTTCTTTTTTGTTTTATACATAGTATTCAAGGTTTTTAGTTGTACTTAGCAGGAGAAATACAGAAAAGTATGTCTACTTTGTCTTTTTAGAAGTGGAAGTTGCTTTTTTTTTTTTTCTCCAAATAGAGATTACTTTAATCTCTATTTATTCTTTAATTGTATATATTTTAAACTTTATTAGAAGAGTATTATGCTATTAGTATTCTTTAGGAACTTCCTTTATTTATTTATTTATTTATTTTACATTAATATCATATTGTTGAAAGTCACCCAGAATGCTCCTTAGAAAGAGACAATGGAGAAGCTCAGTGTCTTCAATCAAGACAAGGCCAGGGGGCTGAATGTGGAACAGTCCATCAACAGCTCATAAGCAAGTTTAAGTTAAATCTGATGAAAATGAAAACAAATCGATGAGAGCCAAAATAGAACAGTGAGAATATCTCACCTGAATTTGTTGTTGTTGTTGTTGTTATGTGCCGTCGAGTCGGCCCCGACTCATAGTGACCCCTCCTTGGGTTTCCGAGGCAGTATCACTACGAAAGTAGGATTGCCCAACCTTCCTTCTGAGGAGTGGCTGGTGGGTTTGAACCGCCAGCCATCTGCTTAGCAGGCAAGTGTCTTAGCCACTATGCTACCAGAGCTCTCACCTGAATTTAGAAGAGGGTAAATGTGGTCTCTGATTTTCCATTTTGGTAAGAAATGGAAACTGTCTTATAATTTTAACCTCTAATTTTTCAGTAGTCATTGTCTCTGTTTTCATTATAAAATAATTTATGCCTTCTCCTTATCTTGATTAATTTTGCCAAAATTTGTTTATTTTGTTAGTTTTTCCAAATAGCTCATTTTTAGCTTTGTTAATCTCTATTTCATTTTTGCTTTCCATTATGTCTTTCTTTGTATTTCCTTTGGTTTTATACTATTCTTCTTCTTCTAATTTCTTATGATATTCAATTAATTCAACAATTTTAAAACTTTTCTTCCTAACATTCCCATTCAAAGATGTATGTTTCCCTTATATCACTGTTTTGTTATATCATACAAAGTTTGATGTGTAGTTTTAAGAATTACTAATAAATTCCAGGTTTTTAAAAATTTCTGTTATAGTTTCATTTTTAACCTTATCAGGATATCTTTTTTAAAATTTCAAATAAATAGGAATTAAACAATTATTTTTGTATTATCAATGTTTAAGTTAATTGCATGTCTACTTTGTAAAATCATCAAACTTTCTTTATGGACTAATTAATGATAAATTTTTTAAATAGACATATGTACTACAGAAAACTGTATTACTGTCATTTTGAATGCAGAATTCAATATCTGTTCCTAGGTCATGTTTTTTAGTTGTTAAATTCAGGTCTTTTATATCCTTACTGACTTTTTTGTCTGTTTGACTTACCAACAATTGAGAGAGGTGTGTTGATATCTCACTACATGATGGATTTATTACTGTCTCCTGACAGCTCAAATGAAATTTGCTGCCTATACTTTAATGCAATTGTACTTAAAATTATTGTATCTTCTTGGAGAATTGAATTATGCAGTGAGTTGTACTGCCTGTCTCCTATAATACATTTTACTTTAACATTTATCTCATCTACTATTAATATTGCTATAACTTTCTTTTTGGTTGTATTTGCTTGATAAATTTTTATAATTTTTTAAAAATAAATTTATTTTTAATTGAATTCAATTTATTTTTAATTCAACCTATTTCTGTGGCAGTGTGCTAGGCTTTGGTTTTTTGTATTTTTGTTTTTATGTCTTTTGTAAACCACATATTTTGTTTTAAGTAAATCTAATCTGTGAATTTTATCTATTAAAGTTTAATCCATATTAATTTAAGCTAATTATGGACCAGTTTCAAATATCTCAACTTATGATTTCTTTTTTTTTCTATTTATTTTAATTTGGTGCAATGTTTAAACCAGTTGGCTGCTAACCAAAAGGTCAGTGGTTCGAACCCTCTAGCTGCTCTGCAGAAGAAAGATGAGGCAGTCTGCTTCTGTAAAGATGTATAGCACAGTTCTACTCTGTCCTAAAAAGAAGGGTGGGTATGAGTTGGAATCGACTCGATGGCAGTGGGGTTTTTCTACCACCTCTCCCTCTTTTAAATTGACAGCTACATCTATTTAAAATTCAGATCCAGGAATTTTTTGTTACTGATCCACAGTGACCTTATGCCAGAATGTAAGTTAAATCTCTGCTGCCTTCTTTGAGAAAGTCTTTATGTGAAAATCATGTCAGCTGAACAAAGCAGTGTGGTTAGTGACTTGCTAAACAAATGTAGCTGGTATACATTCTGATATAAGATCTGTATCTTGTCAAGAACTAGTAAGTAGTTCATAGGTCAAGGATAGCAGACTGCGTTTTGAGAAATATTGTTTCAGCATCTTCTCACATCCCTTGTCCCTTCCCTTATACCTAACCTTCAAAATACTAATAGTATCTAAAAATTTTAAATAGGGCTTGTTATGATTAATTTTCCTCTATCTATTTTTTTTCTCTTTAAAATAGCAACCAACTTTACCAAGGTGGTATTTGATACATGCCCCCCTTTTTTATCATGTATCACTTGCAACATTCCTTGTATGTGTTTCTTCCTTATTTAAGAATTTTATCTTCACATTGTTTTCAACATGGACCTTTGCATGGCAAACTTTCCAAGGCCTTCTATTCCTGAGAATATATTAATAAGCTCTTAGATTTGACTGATATTTGGGATGGACATAAAATTCTAACCTTTTTTTCTTCAGTGCTTTGAAAATTCTACTTCCATTGTATATATTTGCAGTCACGGTTGCTTTTGAATAATTTGGTCTTACTCCTTTGTTATGATGTCTTTCTTTTTGTTAGTTTTTAGAATTTTCTCTTTATCTTTCTTATTCATAAGTTTTAGAGTAATGTGTTGAGGTATAGATTATTCATTCTTTTTCCTTTTGCTATTTTGGTGGCTCTTTCAGTCTTAGGCCTTTTTAAAAATCTGGAACATTTATCTACATTATTTCTCCAAATATTTACTCCTATCTTTTTTATTTTACTCTCTTCCTGAAATTTCTATCATTAGGATTTTAGCATTTCTGTTTTTATCCTTCATACCTTTTGAATTTTTATGTTGTTGTTGTTATGTGCTGTCGAGTTGGACCTGACTCATAGCGACCCCTCCTTGGGTTTCTGAGCAATCTACTACGGAAGTAGATTGCCCAACCTTCCTTCCGAGGAGTGGCTGGTGGGTTTGAACCACCAGCCTTCTGGTTAGCAGTCAAGTGCCTTAGGCACTACACCACCATAGTTTCCACTTACCTGACTTTTTCTTATTACTTTCTCACTTGTGTCTTCCCTCACAATCCTTTTTTTTTTTTTAAGTTATCCCTTATTTGTGTGATTTATTTCAACTATTATAATCTTAGCCAAAATACCTTTAATATTTCTGCTTGACTCTTTTTATGTATTTTTTTTCTTTTATCATATTGATACATTCTTCCCTTTTTCTTTCAATAAGTATACTTAAGCTGATTTAAAATTATTAGTTTAAAGATTTCTGCTCCTCATAGAATATGAAACCCAGATAATTATGCTCCTTAAATGTCTTATTCTTTTGGGCTGTGGGCTATGTTCCTTGGGGATATGTTCTACTCACTCAGGCAATGCATTTGGAGGAAGCCCAGTCCCTGGTCTCTAGCATCACAATCAGCTTAGGTGTGGAGGCAGGAGCATGCATGATCCCTAGTGTAGAGAGGCCTCCCGAATAAATCTATTGCCATTCCAACTCATAGTGACCCTAAAGGACAGAGTTGAACTGCCCCAACCAGAAGGCTGGCGGTTCAAACCCACCAGCCACTCCTTGGAAGGAAGATAGGGCAATCTACTTCCGTAGTGATACTGGCTCGGAAACCCAAGGAGGGGTCGCTATGAGTCAGGTCTGACTTGATGGCACATAACAACAACAACAACAATGGGTTTCCAAGGCTGTAAATCATTTCTTTCTTCCATGGAGTGACTGGTGGATTCAAACCTTTTGGTTAGCAGCTGAGTACTTAAACCATTGCACCACCAGAGCTCCTTGTGGAGAGGCCCAGGCAGTGGAAAAACAGTCAATCACTCCTCACCCTTAAAAAAGAACAAGACAGGGCTTTGGTTTTTGTTTTCTCCTCGGGGCAAAGCAGCTTTTGGTGAGGATGTTCTTTAATTATAACTACTTGCCCAAATTACCATAAAAACAAACCCACTGCTACTGAGTTGATTGCTACTCATAAGGACCCTATAGGACAGAGTAGAACTGCCCCATAGGTTTTCCAGAGCTGTAAATCTTTATGGAAGCAGACTACCTCTTCTTTCGCCCTGGTGGGTTCTGACCACTGACCTTTTGGTTAGCAGCTGGATGCTTTCTTTACTCGCTGCACCACCTGAACTCCTTTCCCAAAGTTAGTTGTCTTGTTTTTCACAGCATCTCATAGTGGCTTTTGCTACTGATTTTCTTTTACTTTGGAGATCTCTTAGACCAAAAGTCTGAGGTGCTGTAGGTGTGGTTGTGCACTCTTTGCCTCAACAACACCCTTTCTATTTTATATTCTCTATGGTGACGCAGTGCTTAAGACATTTGACTGCTGACCAGAAGGTTGGTCGGTCAAACCCACCAGCCGCTCTGTGGAAGGATGATGGGCAATTTACTTCAGTAAAGATTTACTGCTTCAGAAGCCCAATATGGGTTGCTATGAGTCGGAATCAACTTGATGGCAGTGAGTTTGGTTTGCTTTTTTTTTTTGGGGTGGGGGGAGGAG
>NW_006921653.1:7404399-7409392 GCF_000298275.1 Orycteropus afer afer
AAGGTTGGGCAATCCTACTTCCGTAGTGATACTGCCTCGGAAACCCAAGGAGGGGTCGCTATGAGTCGGGGCCTACTCGACAGCACATAACGACAAGAACAACAAACCTTTCTCTTATTATAGAATGTTTGGATTATTTTTACTTTTTCACTACTAGAAATAATATGAGTATAAAATTTTTATAAATATATCTTTCTTTCTTTTATTTGTTTAGATTTATTCCTAGAATGAGATTACAAGGTCCATGAATGTAAACAATTTATGGCTCTTGCTAAGTATTGCCAAATTGCCTTTCAAAGAATGATGCTATTCTTTGAATGGTTTTCTGTATACTTATTCTGATGTGTACTTAATTGCATATGCACAAACTTGTTGTATATCACTTAAGACAAATCCTCTTCTGTCTTTTCAAACTACTTTGATTACATTTTTTTAGGATACATTAAATTAAAATGGTGATAGACCATCTTTTTTTTTAAATCACTATTACTTCCAAATAGCCCTGTAAAATCCTTTTAATTCTAATTCTAATTTAAGTAATTAAGAATATAAATATAAATTAGGACAATGGGTGACATTTACTCTCTCAAGAGAGACTAGCAATATACAGAACATGTGCTACCCATAAATTTTGAGGTCTTTGGTTTTAGGTGTCCCAGAAAGGTACAAAATATTTTCTGAAACCAACATTACTTTCATAAGTTGTCTGAAAGCCAGTCTCCTTTTTCCCTTCTTCCCTATTGGCATCAGGCAAGACCCAGTGTTTTGTATTATGCAAGGCAGGAGGATGGGGCTAGAAGAAGTACAGCTATTAGATATCTTGCCAACTCTAATGCCTGGTGCCCAAGCTAGAGTTAATTTGATTTAGAAAAATGCAAAAAAGTGACTGTTTTACATGTTGAGGGTCACTTCATACCTACTACAGAATATTTTAAACAAAGACTCTGAAGGTGTTACTTACATTTTTATAGCACAATCTAATTTACAAGATTCCTGAAATAATTATGATTACTATGTGCCAAGCACTGTTTTGGGTACTGTGCATGACTATCACACTTAATCCTTGTTTTAATTTTTGCTACATAATATGCAATGTCAAAATCATAGGGATTTACAATAATAAAGCATTCTTCATCTTCCTCATGAATCTGTGGGTTTTCTGTAGCTCAGCTGGACTCCAGGATTGGCTGACTTTGGCTCCAGGTTGTAGATTAGGTTCAGATCAGCTGCATCAGTGCCGACAGCTTCCTGGTGCATCCTCTTCTTTTGACAAATCACTGGAGTGCAAGTGGGTAGGCCAAACCATGCAAGCACATTTAAAGCCTCTGTTTGCTTCTTGTCTGCTAAATTCCATTGGCTCTACCAAGTCACATGGCCAAGTCCAACATCAGTGGGCTGGGATATATGCTTGCCCACATTGGGAGGCATCACAAAGTCTCAAGGGAAAGAATGTGAATGTGTAATTCTGTTAAGGAGGCAGTGAAGGCATGAGAACAGTAAAGATACCACGATGCGTTTGAGTTGCTGTGTTGGCGAAGAATGCTGAAAATACCGTGGACTGCCAGAAGAATGAACAAATCTATCCCAGAAGATGTGCAGCCAGAATGCTCTTTAGAAACTAGAATGGCCAGACTTCGTCTGACCTACTTTGGACATGTTGTCAGAAGGGACCATTCCTTGGAGAAGGATATCATGCCTAGTAAAGTAGAGGATCAGTGAAAAAGGGGAAGACCCTCAATGAGATGGATTGATGCAGTGGCTGCGACAATGGGCTTAAGCACAGCAAAGATTGTGAGGATGGCCCAGGACAGGGCAAAGTTTAGTTCTGTGTACACAGAGTCACTATTAGTGCCTACTCTAACATGGCATCTAACAATAACAACAACAATAAAGTGGCAATCCTCAAAGCAATTGTGTAGATTGTTTATTGTTAATTCACCATTATCCCTATCCCCAATAATATTGAAGGGGCTCGTGTCACTACATTTCAGGGGGAAATGCCTGGGGACAAGATTTCCCAGAATCCCTTGCCTACAGGATTCTGGATTAGATTCTATTAATTGAGATTCACTTACATGACTATGAAAGTGGAAAATTAGGAGAAGGCATTATTCTCTGCCAGCAGGTGAGCAAATAAATGGCACTCAAGAATTTGCTTTGGCTTCAGGGCATTCTTCAACTTGCTCTGGTGCTGCAGGCAACAGAGCATCAGCAGAGAATTACTGTGATTTCTTCAGACTTCTGACGTTTTAGTTTTCCATGACTTTTGCTCCTCCAGATTATAATTTTATAAGCACTTACCATATATTATTGAATTTAAGAGGCCATTGATTGTGTCAGTAGGAAACAACAAAAATGCTACTAATTAAATTTAAAATATTTTTTAACCCTCGGAATTTTGTTCTATATTTTTAAAAGACTTTTAGCTTTATTTAGCCAAAGTTAAAAATGTATTTCACAATTGTAGAGTCATAAAATGCACAAAGGAGCATAATAAATTTAAGTTCTTCCTAAAATAATTTCACATTTAGAATTTTACTTTTGTGAGTCATTTTTTCCACTCAGAGGCATCCAAACATAAACCAAACCCATTGCCATTGAGTTGACTCCAACTCATAGTGTTCATATAGGACAGAGTAGAACTTCCTTGTAGGGTTTCCAAGACTGTAATCTTTACAGAAGCAGACTGCCACATGTCTCTCCTGAAGAATTGCTGGTGAGTTCAAACTGCCCACCTTTTGGTTAGCAGCCAATTGCTTAACCACTGTACCACCAGGGTCCCTTTCAGAGCTGTCAGTGCCCATATTTTCTTATATGAGTGCCACTCATTAAGAGGTACCAGGAGCATTGGTGATGGGCCATTTCTTAAAAGAGTGTTTCATTGTTATATCCTGGATTTATTTCTAAGTTACTAACATCTATTCTGTAAGTTTTGGTGGTATCTTTATTTTACCAGATGCCAGCTCATTCAAATTCCATCCTCAGAGGGTCTTTAAATGTCTTTTGGATTGAAATTTTGAGGATTTGCAGTTGTTCAGTCATGCCATCAGGAATGACCATGAGGTTCTGCACTTCTCCATGATTTTACTCTTTACCCATCTTAATATACATTCCTGAGAAGCATCAAAATCTGACCTAATTGGTGGCTTGTGTAGGGTTCCTCCATGTCTATTCTGGCCAATTTGTAGCTAGGTCAGTGACCATTCATCTATGTTTCTTGAGCACAAACAGTAATATTTTTGGAAATGACTTCATTTTTCAAGTGCCATTTTGCAATTTGCAATTAAATAAAGCAAATCACCACAGATAATACCAAATACTGGTGAGTATGTGGAGCACAAAGAACTCATACAAAGTAGGTAGAACTCAAAATGGTACAGCCACTTGGGAAGACAGTCTCTTACAAAGCTAACCATGGGCTTACCGTCAGATCTAGCAAGGATATCTTGCTTGGTAGAGTGGAAGGTCAGTGATGAAGAGGAAGACCCTCAACAAGATGGACTGACACAGTGGTTGCAATGATTGGCTCAAGCATAGCGTGGATTGTGAGGATGGTGCAGGACTGGGCAGTGTTTCATTCTGTTGTCCATAGGGTTGCTATGAGTTGGAACCAACTCTACAGCACCTAGCAACAATAACAACCCCCATTTCCAGATTCATTGAAGTAGAAAAGCAAAGCTATCTTTTTGAATGAAAGGAATGGGAAATGATGAAGGCAAAGAGATAGCTACTGGGAAACACTGTGCTGGTTTTGGAGCCCATGGATGGCACAAAAGGTTAATGTGCTTACCTTTTAACTAAAAGGTTACCAGTTGGAATCTGCCCAAAGGAGCTCAGAAGAAAGGCCTGGTGATCTACTTCCAAAAAATCGGCCATTGAAAACTCTATGGAGCACAGTTCTACTCTGATACACATGGGGCCACCACGAGTCAGAATCAACATGACAGCCTCCAATTATGCAGGTTTTATTTTGTCCATATTACTTTCCAGATCCAAATGCATAAAAACCTAGTCTAATTTTACAACAGCATTTATTCTTCTAATTTCTTTGAGTTTTTGCCTCTGAAACAACTGCTTTATACATCAAGAGCATCATACATGAAGAAAGCAAATGGTCACTAAAAAGACAGGAAAGGAAGAAAAGAACAAAATGAATGTCAGAAGATACTGAAACTTGCTTTTGAACAGAGAGCAGCTAAAGCAAATGGAAGAAATGGTGAAATAAAAGAACTCAACAAAAGATTTCAAAGGGCAGTTCAAGAAGACAAAGTGAAGTATTATAATGAAACGTGCAAAGACCTGGAGTTAGAAGACTAAAAGGGAAGAACAATGCTTGACATTTCTCAAGCTGAAAGAACTGAAGAAAAAATTCAAGCCTCAAGTTGCAATACTGAAGGATTCTATGGGCAAAACATTGAATGAAGCAGGAAGCCTCAAAAAAAGGTGGAAGGAATACACAGAGTCACTATATCAAAACAATTGATCAGTGTCCAACTATTTTAGGAGACAGCATATAATCAAGAACCAATGATATTGGAAGAAGAAGTCAAAGCTGCCATGAGGGAATTGATGAAAGCAAGACTCCAGAAATTGACAGAATACCCACTGAGATGTTTTAACAAATGGATATGCTGGAGGTGCTTACTTGTTTATACCAACAACTTTGGAAGACAGCTACCTGGCCAGCTGACTGGAGGAGATACATATTTGTGCCCATTCCAAAGAAAGGTGAGCCCACAAAATGTGAAAATTTATTGAACGATATCAGTAATATCACATGCAAATACAATCTTGCTGAAGATAATTTTAAAATGATTTTAGCAATACATTGACAGGGAGCTTCCAGAAATGCAAGGTGGATTCAGAAGAGGATATGGAACAAGGGATTTCATTGCTGATGTCAGATGGATCTTGGTTGAAAGCAAAGAATACAAGAAAGATGTCTACTTGTGTTTTATTGACTATGCAAAGTGTATGTGGATTATAACAAATT
>NW_006921653.1:7409492-7427154 GCF_000298275.1 Orycteropus afer afer
GTAAAGTGGAGGGTCAGTGAAAAACGGGAAGAACCTCAATGAGATGGTTTGACACAGTGGCTTCAGTGATGGGCTCAAGCATAACAAAGATTGTGAGGATGGCGCAGGACCGTTGGTGTTTTCATTCTGTGAGTCTATAAAGAACTTCTTCTTCAGTTCTTAGACTTTGAGCCAGAGCCGATTCGACAGCATCTAAGAACAACAACAAACAACTGCTTGTGATGGATGCTTTACTTCCATCCCAAGTATATCCACTCTGTGTTCCTTGATTCACTCCATGCCGCTGTCAGCTCATCTTAAATGAATGATTTTTGGGTGTCTCATGTAGACATCAGTCCCCAGTGAATCTGGTTGACATGCATCCACTAGGCAGAGCCTGTTCACTCCTGGTCACATTCCTGCACATCAGATTCTGGACTATGGTCACTCCACTTAGACACTGGCTCCATAGGAGACCTGCTGAAGCAGCTGCCTGCCTCAGCCTTGTCCTTTGCTACATCATAGTTCGTAGGTTGCTGTGGGGAATAAAAAAGAAGTTGATGCAATAGTGGCTGATCTCCAGGAAATTAGTTGCATACATTGCACAGACTCAAAATTCACTCTCATCATGTCGATTCCAACTCATAGTGAGATGGGTTTTCAAGGCTATCCGTTTTTATGGGAGCAGACAGCCTCATCTTTCTTCTGCAGAGCAGCTGGTGGGTTCAAACTAGTGACCTTTTTTTTTGGCAGACAAATGCCCTAACCACACCACTGGAGCCCCTCTAATACTACACAAGGGACATTTAATTATTATGTACCAGAGTCAGTGACTGAAACTCTGGGAGAAATTAGAAAGGGGAGTTCATGTGGACTGGAACCCAGGGGTGGATTAACTGGTAAGCTAGTTAAGCACAGGCTTATTTGTGTTTACTTACTAATCTGTAGTGAACAATTTCAAGTGTTTTTCCCCACATATGTGAAAGTGTTCACTATAGATTAGTAAGTAAGCACAAGTAAGTCCATGCTTACCCTGTTTACTGAGGACTCCATTCCTGTCAGGGACTATGAATTTGAAAAGAGACTGGTTCTATTGGAAGGTGCTGTAGGGTTAGGAGAGAGACAGATGCCAGCCATACCTAAAAGCAGAATTTTTGAAATGATAAAACAATATGAACTTGCTTACTACAGATTATTAAGTAAGCAGGTGCTTACCTTGTTTATTGAGTAATCCAACACTGCTGGAACCTCTCAAGAAAGTCCCATGAAGGAGGCCAGGTGTTAGTAGTGCCTGGCAGAGTGGGTAGAATTTGAATTACGGGAGTTGTACTGAAAAGTGCTGCTAGGATATATTTTTTTTTTTTTTGGAGCCTGGGACTCCCAGACAAATGCCCCTTTATAATGTGATCTTATTTCTCATAGTCACCAAATTGTATAAACTCCAAACTCACAGCCATCAAGTTGATTCTGACTCATAGTGACCCTCATTAGGTTTCCAAGGAGGTAAACCTTTACGGAAGTATATTGCCCCATTTTCCTTCTGCAGAGCAGCTGGTGAGTTTGAACCACCAACCTTCTGTTTAGCAGTCAAATGCCTTAGGCACTATGCCACCAGAGCTCCTTACCAAACTCTAAACAGAAAAACAAACACACTGCCGTCAAGTTATTTCCAACTCATAGCGAGCCCTCCTTGGGTTTCTGAGGCGGTATCTCTACGGATGTGTATCTCTGGTGGTGTAGTGCCTAAGGCATCTGACTGCTAATCAGAAGGCTGGCGGTTCAAACTCACCATCTACTCCTGGGAAGGAAGGTTGGGCAATCTACTTCCGTAGTGATACTGCCTTGGAAACCCAAGGAGGGGTCGCTATTAGTTGGGTCCGACTCGATGGCACTTAACAACAGCAACAACAATATCTCTACGGAAGTAGATTGCCCAACCTTCCTTTCAAAGGGTGACTGGGAGGTTTGGACTGCCAGCCTTCTGGTTAGCAGTCAAATGCCTTAGGCACTATGCCACCAGATCTCCTTAGCAAACTGTTTAAGTTAGTAAAAGTCTGTAGGCCTTAAGAGCAGGCAACTTGATTGTAGGGCTTATATTTTAATGTAGGTTTAAATGCTTTGTTTGCAGAGTAATCGGATGACTGACTTTAGCAGTATGCTTAGAGAAGCTGGGTGGGTACTTTGTATGAGAAAATCAGTTCCTGAGTGTGGGCAGCTCTGGATAAAATCCATAGAAGAAATAGGAAGCATTGAGGGGAGGATTGGTGGCTCTCTTACTGAGGCAGTCTGCTGTATGGTCCATGCACTCAGGTCCAAGCTATTGCTGTCACATGCACTAGAGCTTGCTGAGGAGAATTGCTGTCCTTGCCCTGACTGGATGGGTCTTACCAGCTCCTGGGTGGGCTTGCACCCTGTGAACAGTGCCCACCATCTTCATCTCTTGGAGAGAGTTGTAAGCATATGATTTCCCTTGGGCTATGGTGGGATGAAGTTGGGGATTTAAGGCTGGATGGGAGGAGTATCATACCTTCCTTTCACTTGCTCAGAGTCTCTGGGTGGTGCAAATGGTTAGAAAACTCAGCTGTTCACTGAGAGGTTAGAGGTTTGAATTAACAAGAGGCACCCTGGAAGAAAGTCATGGCAATCTACTTCCAGAAAGTCAGTCATTGAAAATCCTATAGAGCATAGTTCTGTTTCCTTCTAAGGAGTGGCTGGTGGGTTTGAACCACCAGCTTTCTGGTTAGCAGTCAGATGCCTTTGGCACTATGCCATCAGAGCTCCCAATACATTTGGGGTCTCCATGAGTTAGAGTCAACTCGATGGCAATTTTTTTTTTTTTTTGTTATCCATTCCTTGTGAGTCTAAGTTGTCTGTGTAAACTCTCACTTGTTAGATGGAAAAAAGTTCACTTTCAGCTCCGGAGGCTGTGAATGTTTGTCCCACAGGACTTATGATCACTCTTGGAGGGCATTGTGATTGGACCTCAGCTCTGAGTTCAAATCCTAATGCTGCCACTTGATCTTTGAGCCTTAGCTTCCTCTTCTGAAAAATCCTAGTTATACCTGTCTCATAGCAGTGTTGGAGATTAAATAACATCATTATGTAAAGCACTTGCCAAAGAGCTCCAAAAAGGATCTCTGGTGGCTCAGTGCCTAAGGCATTTGACTGCTAAACTCACCAGCTGCTCTGTGGAAGGAAGATGGGGCAATCTACTTCTATAAAGATTTTTACTGCCTTGGAAACCCAATGGATGTCGCTATGAGTTGGAATCGACTCGATGGCTGTGGTTTTTTTTTTTTTAAAGAGCTCCAGAAATGACAGCTTTCTTACAGCCTAATGTGTCTATTATGACACCTAAAACTAAAGCCTGAAAAAATTTCAATTTAAATTCAATGAAAAAAAAAAAAAAGACATTTATGCTTATTTTAAAAAAGAAACACTGTGAACAAAATGTTTAAATTTAAGTTGAGGAACTTTGAAGGTGGAATTATAGTCTTATTTCCTAATTGCTGTTCTTTCCAGTGACTATTTCGTTCACTTTATATGGAAAAAAAAAAAAAACTGTCATATAGAAGAGATAGCCTTGGTACAAAGGCAGCTGATGAAATGCAGCTAATTAAACACATAATTTGGTACAGACTGTGTACCCAACATATTTTGGCACATAAAATATTTACTCTGATAGACTGAAGCTGTTACTCTGAACTAGGTCTGAGTTGTTATTGAGACTGAGTGTTTTTAATCTAGCGAACGATAATGACTTCATCACTTCTGACTTTGTGTGTCTGGCTTCAGCCCGGAATGAGATTTTATTGCTTCACATTCAGCTTTTGGTAAGAGTGCTTGATAGACTGTCACTGCTAAGATCTTGTTTTTGAAAATAACATTAAATATTTGTTAATTTTATTCATATTTTAAATTCTAAATCCATGCTAACCATAGGAAGACTTCTAATTATGAATTTTCTTATATTTCCAGGTTTATGTGAAAACCACAAATGTGAACAGCACAAAAAGTAGATTATTGCAAAGTTACTTTTCAAAATGTTTTCATAGTTTGGCTTCTGCCCCTCACCCCTTCCTTATTCACTTGTATTGGAAAAAGGCATACTTTGGGTCATGTTCTAAGCAGGTATGTTTTGAAGGAAAAAAAAAACTGTGCTTTCATAAATCACTGTTTGGGTTTATTCAGTTTTAAGTTCACTTGATCAGTTTATTTAAGTCCATTCTTAGTTCAAGGTCAGATAGATTTTAGGAGATATGAGTTCTACTTTAGTTCTATACTGAGTCACTGTGCAGCTTTAAGATGTTCCAGATTTCAGATTTGTGACTTCTCAAGATATTGTTGTTAGGTACCGTCAAGTCAGCTCCAACTCATAGCAACCCTATTACAACAGAGTGAAACATTGCCTGGTCCTGTGCCATCCTCACAGCCCTTGATATTCTGGTGCCTATCATTGCAGTCACTGTGTTACTCCATCTTGTTGAGGGTCTTCCGCTTCTTCACTGACCCTCTACTTTACCAAGCACGATATTTTTCTTCAGGGAATGGTCCCTTCTGATGACATGACCAACGTAGGTGAGACGAAGTCTGGGCATTCTTGCTTCCAAGAAGCATTCCAGCTGTACTTCTTCGAGGACAGATTTGTTGGTTCTTCTGGCAGTCCACAGTATTTTCAGTATTCTTCACCAACTCCACAATTCAAAGGCATCAACTATTCTTCAGTCTTCCTTACTGCATATGAAGTGACTGAAAATATCATGGCTTGGGTTAGGCTCACCTTTGTCTTCAGAGTAACATCTTTGCTTTGTAACATTTTAAAGAGATCTTTTGCAGCAGATTTGCCCAGTGCAGTATGACATTTGATTTCCTGTCTACTGCTTCCATAGGTGTTGACTTCGGATCCAAGTGAAATGAAATCCCTGACAACTTCAATCTTTTTTTCATTTATGATGATGTTTCTTATTGGTCCAGTTGTGTGGATTTTCATTTTCTTTATGTTGAGGTGAAATCCATATTGAAGACTAGCCTTTGATCTTCATCAGTAAATGCTTCAAGTCCTCTTTACTTTCAGCCATCAAGGTTGTGCCATATGCATATTGCAGATTTTTATTGGTTCTCCCTCCAATCCTGATGCCTTGTTATTTTTCATATAGCCCAGCTTCTGAGATTATTTGCTTGGCATATAGATTGAATAAGTATGATGAAAGGATACAAAGCTGATGTACACCTTTCCTAATTTTAAACCATGCATACCTCTCAAGATAGGAGCATAGAATGAGGTTAGCTATTGTTCTCTATAGCTTAAAATTCTAAATGCTTTCAAGGTGTCAGAGTCAAAGAAGATATAGCATAATGGTTCAGTGCAGAGTCTGGTTCACCTGGGGCAGGTGGTGGTACAGAGATTCTGCATTTCTAACAGATTCCTAGGTGCTGCTGAGGCTGTTTTGAGGACCACACTTTGAGAAGAAATAGTTTAATGTACACATTATAAAATCTGACTGTTGGGATTTCAATTCCTGTTCTACCATTTATTAATTGTGTGGCTTTGTATGACGTTTAGCTGCTCTATGCCTGTTTTGACATCTATCAGAATGTGGATAATTATAATGGCATTAGGCCTTATGGTTTTTTTAAAGAATAAATAATTTATTCCATGCAAAGAACTTAATGTTATTGTTATTAGGTGCCGTCGAGTCATCTCCAACTCGTAACGACCCCATGCACGGCAGAATTAAACACTGCCCAGTCCTGTACCAGCTTCATGATCCCTGCTATACCTGAGCCCATCGTTGTGGCCACTGTGTCAATCCATCTCACTGAGGGCCTTCCTCTTCTTCATGGATCCTCCACTTTATCAAGCATGATATCCTTCTCCAGCAAATGGTTCCTCCTGACAGCAGGACCAAAGTAGGTGAGACAAAGTCTGGCCATTCTTGCTTCCAAGGAGTATTCTGCTGTACTTCTTCCAGGACAGATCTGTTAGTCTTTTTAGCAGTCCATGGGACTCTTAGTATTCTTCAGCACCACAACTCAAAAACATCAACTCTACTTTGGTCTTCCTTATTCATTGTCCAGCTCTCATATGCATAAGAGGCAACTGAAAATACCATGGCTTGAGTTAGGTGCACCTTAGTCTTCAAGGAGACGTCTTTGCTCTTCATCATTTGAGAGAGGTCTTTTGCAGAAGATTTGCCCAATGCAGTATGTCATCTGATGTCTTGACTGCCGCTTCCATTGGTGTTGATTGTAGAACCAAGTAATATGAAGTCCTTGACAACTTCAGTCTTTTCTCCATCCACTGTGAAGCTGTTTATTGGACCAGTTCGAGGGTTTTTGTTTTTTTTATATTGAGGTGGAATCCATATTGCAGACTGTAGTCTTTAATCTTCATCAGTTAAGTGTTTCAAGTCATCCTCACTTTCATCAAGCAAAATTGTGTTGTCTGCATATCTCAGGTTGTTAATAAGCCTTCCTCCAATCCTAATGCCATGTTCTTCTTCATATAGTCCAGCTTCTCAGATTATTTGCTCAGCATGCAGATTGAATAAATATGGTGAAAGGATACAACCTTGGCACACTCCCTTCTTGATTTTAAACCATGCAGTATCCCCTGTTCTGTTTGCATGACAGCCTCCTGATCTATGTACATGAGTACAAGCAGGTATTCTGGAATTCTCATTCATCTCAATCTTATCTGTAATTTGGTATGATCCATACAATCGAATGCTTTTGCATAGTTGCTAAAACATAAGTAAACATCTTTCTGGTATTCTTGCTTTCAGCTAAGATCCATCTAACATTAGCAATGATATCCCTTATTCCACATCCTCTTCTGAATCTAGCTTGCATTTCTGGAAGTTCTCTGTCAATATACTGCTGCAACTGTTTTTGAGTAAGATTTTACTTGCATGCAATATTAATGATATTATTCAATAATTTCCTCATTCTGTGGGATCACCTTTCTTTGGAATGCGTAAATATGGATCTCTTCCTTGTTCTTCATTAATTCTTTCTGTGTAGCCTTGACTTCTTCCTTCAGTATTATTGGTTCTTGATCATATGCCACCTCCTGAAATGGATAAACATCGACCATTCTTTTTGATACATTGACTTTATGTATTTCTTCTATCTTCTTTTGATGTTCCCTGCATAATTCAATATTTTGCCCATAGAATATTTCAATATTGCAACTTGAGGCTTAAATTTTTTCCTCAGTTGTTTCAGCTTGAGAAATGCTGAGCATGTTCTTTCCTTTTGGTTTTCTGACTCCAAGTCTTTGCACATTTCATTATAATAATTGACTTTGTCTTCTTCAGCTGCTCTTTAAAATCTTCTGTTCCACTCTTTTATCTTGTCATTTCTTCCATTTGCTTTAGCTACTCTCCTCTCAAGGGCAAATTTCAGGGTCTCTTCTGACATCTATTTTGACCTGTTCTTCCTTTCCTGTCTTTTCAATGACCTCTTCTTTCTTCATGGATGATATAGTTGATGCCACCCCATAATTCCTCTGGTTTTTGGTCACTGGTGTTCAATGCATCAAATCTATTCTTTAGTTGGTCTCTAAATCCAGGAGGGATATATTCAAGGTCATATTTTGGCTCTTGTGGACTTGTTTTAATTGTCTTCAACTTCAACTTGAACTTGCAAATGAGCAATTGATGGTCTGTTCCACAATCAGCTCCTGGCCTTTTTTTTTTGGCTGAAGATACTGTATTTCTCCATCACCTCTTGCCACAGATGTAGGCAATATGATTCCTATGTATTCCATCTGGCCAAGTCCACATGTATAGCTATTGTTTATGTTGTTGAAAGAGGTATTTGCAATTAATAAGTCATTGGTCTTCCAAAATTCTGTCATGCAATCTCCAGTGTTATGTCTATCACCAAGGTCATATTTTCCAGCTACCAGTGACCCTTCTTTGTTTCCAACTTTTGCATTCCAATCACCAGTGATAATCAACACATCTTGATTGCATGTTCAGTCAATTTCAGATTGCAGAAGTTGGTAGAAATCTTGAATTTCCTCTTCTTTGGCTTTGGTGGTTGGTGCATAGATTTGAATAATAGTGGTATTAAGTGGTCTTCCTTGTAGGTGTATGGGTATTATCTTATCACTGACAGCATTATACTTCAGGACAGATCCTGAAACAGTCTTTGTGACAATGAATGCCATACTTCAATTTGTCATTCCCAGCATAGTAGATCATGTCTGGTTCAAAATGACCAAAACCAGTCCATTTCAGATCACTAATGCCTAGGATATCAATCTTTATGTGTTCCATTTCATTTTTGACAACTTCCAATTTTCCTAGATTCATACTTTGTACATTCCACATTCTGATTACTAACGAATGTTGGCAACTGTTTCCACTCATTTTGAGTCATGCCACATCGACCAATGGAGGTCCTGAAAACTTTACTCCATCCACATCCTTATGGTCATCTCTACTCTGAGAAATCAGCTCTTCCCCAGTCACATTTTGAGTGCCTACCAACCTGATGGGCTCATCTTTCCACACTATATCGGACAATGTTTTAAGGCTATTCATAAAGTTTTCCAGTAATATATCAGACAATGTTTTACTGCTATTCATAAGGTTTTCACTGGCCAATTGTTTGAGAAGTGAATGGCCTCTTCCTTCTTCCAAATTTGTCTTAGTCTGGAAGCTCTGCTGATACCTGTTCACCGTGGGTAACTCTACTGGCATTTTGCAACACCAGTAGCATAGCCTCAGCCTCACAGCAACATGCAAGCCAGCACAGGACAACAAACTGACAGACAAGTTTGCCTCTCTTAGTTTTTCCTAACCATTCTGCTCACTTCCCTGCCTATCTGGGGCCTAGCCTTAAAGAAAGCCACCTCAGAAGCCCCACATGTATTAAGAAGGACTTAATACATAATAGCAAAGTGATAACTATTAATAAATATATTTTAGATGATGAAAATTATTTCTAGAAAATTAGAAGAGATGAGGAAAGAGTCTTGCTGTATGCTTATTTTTGCTTGAGAAACATAGCAGAGCAACTTCTTATGACTAACCATCCTGGTTTACCTGGGACCATTGCAGTATTGTCACTGAAATTTTTGTATTCTAGGAAACTCCTTAGTTCTGGGAAAACTGGGACAATTAGTTATATTATGCTTTATATTCCTCTTTTTTAATCTTCAAAAAGATCTTGTGATATACCATTATGTGCATTTCATAGTTTGGGACAATGGGTCACGGCTGTCAAATAGGGAAGCCTGTATTCAAACATGTCTTTGAGTGACTTCAAAGTCTTTGTATTCTCTATTATATGTGTTGTGTTTTAAGTTTATATTCAGATTTTTTTTTTTTATCAGAAACATTTTTTTTATCAGAAATGCATTTGGTTTAAGATAAGATAAATGAATAAATGATTTTTGCCCCCATAAAATTATTTTAGAGAAAGTAAATCAATAAGCAGGTAACTAGAGAATACACCAAGAAAAAATAAAAAACAATACTTGCCGTCAAGTTGATTCTGATGCATGGAGACCTCATGTGTTCAGAGTAGAACTTCTTTCTAGAGTTTTCAGGGATGTGACCATTCAGAAGCAAGTCACCAGGCCTTTCTTCCAAAGTATTTCTGGGTGGGTTCTAACCACCATCAGTAGTCGAGCACTTAACAATTTGTGCCACCCAGGGACTCTTAGATTATAATACACAGGGCATGCCAAAATAATGAGGTTGTGCTGGTCCAAGGCTGGGGAAAGACAACTCTTTTCAAAGACTTGGTCTCTGTGGGCCAAGTGAAGTGAACAATTGGGTTAAGATGAGGATTAGAGGCAGAATATTTAGATAATTCTGGTGGAGGGTGGGGATTGTAGAAGGGAGTTGGTAAAAATCAGATTTATCACCTTTTCTTCCCAATTAATTTCTTTCTAGTTTTCTGATGAAAGGACCAGACATATGTTCCTTACCTTGTCTTCATCTTTTTGTCTTTATAAAAGATTAATTGGAGCAGACACAATTGAGCATTGTCAAGTGACAATATCATGGTTTGCCTGAACATGAGAAAGTCTCAGATTATCCCATTACCCTGTCTGTGCTTTTTTTTTTTTTTATGACAGGCAAAGAATCATGTCAGTTGGAACCCTCCCCTTACTCTTCATGAAACAAATGTTACCTCCAAAAGTACTTCTGTAAAATTTTCTCACAGAATTTACTATTCTGTTTTACTACTAAAAAAGCTACTGCTCACTGCCAAAGAAATTTTTACAATGGTTCCAAACCAAAATTTCCACAGTTGATCACAGCTACAGTGAACTTCTGCCTCAGCAGAAGTCACGTTTTTAAAAAATGGATGTGGATAGGACATTTAAAAAAGTTGAAGCCTTTTAAACTTAATAAATTGATAAAAAATACAAAAATACTAAGTAAAATATAAATCAATTCCAGTTGTCTTCAAATCTGTAGACTCAATAGAATTTGAAAGCAAGAATCCTTTATTATACTTATTTATTTCCATATGTTTTTAAACTTTTAAAATATTTAATGGGATTGAAATATTTAAACATGTGTTCACTACCACCCACCTGTCAGATGATCATACTCTGTATGTTGCTATGATACTGGAGCTATGGCACTGCTAATTTAAATATCAGCAGTGCTGTCTAGGTGGACAGGTTTCCAGCAGACCTTCCAGACTAACACAGACTGCTGGTGGGACTGTAAAATGGTACAACCATTGTGGCGAATGGTAAGGCATATCCTTAAAAAACTGAAAATAGAAGTACCATTTAACCCAGCAATTCCATTACTAGGAATATATCTTAAAGAGGTAAGAGATAGCCCATGAACAGACATATGTACACCTATGTTCATCGCAGCACAATTCACTATAGCAAAGAGAGGAAAACAACCTAAATGCCCATCAATGGATGAGTGTATAACCAAATTATGGTATATCCACACAATGGAATACTATGGCACATTAAAGAACAATGAGGGATACGTGAATCATCTCGTAACGTGGATGAACCTGGAGGACATTATGCTGAGTGAAATAAGTAGTCAATTGCAGAAGGACAAGTACTGTATGAGCCCACTACTGTAAAAAGACAGAGAAGGGTTTGCTTGGGAAAGGGAACTCACTTTGTAGGTTACCGGGATGGGGAGAGAAGGGGAGGGATTAATTTGGGGCTAGTTGGGGCCTACACGCTGACATGGGTAGGGGGAGGGATATATGGAAAGGATTTATGACCACCATGATAACCATGATAGGAAATGGGAGGACACTGAATTGTGCACATAAGAGATAGAAGACAGATGCTAATACCAACCAATGTGTCCACAATACTGCATTGCCATTGACACCAAACACTAGGCTATACATATAAACACATAAACACCTGAGATGATCAGATAGGGGTTAGTGAATAGGAGTTCACTCTAGACCAAACATAGATTCAGCTGTGGCTAGTCTTGAACAGACACCAGTGATACAAAAATGCCTGCGATCCTTACAGAAACAATAGAAGACAGACACAGAGGAAACCCTCACAGGCACCCCAACACTATGGGAGAGAGATCCAATAGATCTACTGTCTCAGGACCATAGTACTGGGGACACCAGATTCAATTGGCACAACAAAATGCATAAAAGCGTTGCTCTACATTCCACATTGGTGAGTAGTGAGTGGAGTCTGAAAAGCTTTCAAGCAGCCATGTAAGATGAAGCTAACAGTCTCCTAGCATTGGAAGTGAAGAAGAATGCAAAAAAAAAAAAAAAAAAAAAAAAAAAAGGCATTTAGAAGCAATCAGCCCTAGGACATTATGGCCCTTGAGACCAGAAGAACTGGATGGTGCCTGGCTACCAATGCCAACCACTCAGGAAAGGATCAAATTTGGAGATCCTGGATAGAGTGGGAGGGAAAATGTGGAACAAAATCCAAAAACTCAATAATGACCAGAATTACTGGTCAGATGAAATCTGGCAAGACTTCTAATACTATGGCCCTGGAATACATTCTGCACCTGGAATAAAATGCACCTCCCGGGGTGGGCTCTCAGCCCAAAAGTTAACAAGATGTACACGCAGACCGCTCAACCCAGGATGATGCACCCACATACTCTATGGTGATACATCCCTTAGTGCAATAGACCATGGGACACCAGAGGACCAACATTCAAACTGAGGAAATGCAGGACAAACAGGAGTGCATAAACATGAGGGGCACAGGGGGAGGGTTACAGGGTAGGGAGGGGAGGAGTTGGGTTAGGGTTGAACATGGTGAATGGGGAATGAAACTAAATGTAGGCGTTACGTTGAATGTAAAACAAGCTTTTTAAATAAATAAATTAAATAAAAAATAAAATCAATACCAAACCAAACCAAACTTACTGCCATTGAGTTGATTCCGACTCACAGTTACCCCAGTTGGGTTTCTTTATGGAAGGAGATTGCTTCATTTTCCTCTCGAGGAACAGCTGGTAGGTTTGAATCCTTGACATTTTGATTAGCAGCCAAGTGCCTTACCTACTACCCCACCAGAGCTCCTTATAGCTCAATAAAGAGCACTAAAATTACTGAAAAAAAAAATCATGGAAAAATAGAAGGCACATTTGTAATTAATTACTCTCTATTATTGGCTTTCCAATATGGTTCCTGGATCAGCATCATCAGCGTCACCTAAGAACTTGTTGGAAGTGCATATTTTGGCCCCACTTCCGGCTTGACTGTCAGAAACCTTAGAGGTGCGGCACAACAATGTAGGGTCTAACAAGCCCTCTAGGCAATTCCAGTGTGAGAATTATTGGTCTAAATCATCCTGAAGAGAGTCCTGAGCCATTAATAAGAATTATTAGCTGAAAGTTTGGTGGTTCAAATCTATGAAGAGGTGCCTCAGAAGACAGGCCTGGTGATCTGCTTCTGAAAGGTCCCAGCCTTGAAAACCTTATGGGGCAGATCTACTCTGCACACATGGGGTCTCAGTGAGTCAGATGGACAAACGGCAACAATTAACAACAACAACAACAACAATGATAATTTTAAGCAAGGCTGAATAGAATGGAAACTGAGGACACATCAATTAGATAACCTCTCTTATTACTAGAGTAGAGACTACCAGAGGGCAGTGTGGCAAGATGAGAGGAATTTGAATTTTGAAGTTTGAAGATCTTGTTTGAATTTGCAACTTTAAGTATGCAAGTCATTTAAGTACTTTGAAATAATTAATATAATCTGGATAATTATAGCCTCCATCCAATGGAGACATGCATGTGAGGAAAATTTTTACATTATCTAAGAAAAAAAAAAAAAAAACCTCAAAAAACCAAATCCTCTGCCACTGAGTTGATTTGGACTCATAGCGACCTTATAGGACAGAGTAGGTAGCATAGTGGCTAAGACACTTGCCTGCTAACCAGACGGCTGGCGGTTCAAACCCACCAGCCACTCCTCGGAAGGAAGGTTGGGCAATCCTACTTCCGTAGTGATACTGCCTCGGAAACCCAAGGAGGGGTCGCTATGAGTCAGGTATGACTCGACAGCACATAACAACAACAACAACAGAACTGCCCCATAGGGTTTCCAAGACTGTAATCTTTAAGGAAACAGACTGCCTCATCTTTCTCCTGTGGAGTGGAGAGGTTTGGAGGTTGGAACCACCGACCTTTTCGTTAGCAGCTGAGTGCTTTAACCACTGTTCCACCAGGCCCCCTTTAAGGTTACCTAGAGAGTGCTGGTAGCACAGTGCCTAAGGCACTTGACTGCTAACCAGAAGGCTGGCGGTTCAAATCCACCAACCACTCCTCAGAAGGAAGATGGGGCAATCTACTTCCGAAGTGGTACTGCCTCGGAAACCGAAGGAGGGGTCTCTATGAGACTGAAGGGCACATAACAACAACAACATTGCTATGCAAATGCTATTTTTCATATGCTTATTACTGCCAGTATGATAGCAATTCTTAAATCTCCTCTTCACACCTCCCTCCTCACTGCTCCATTAAAATTTAATGACCTCTTGAAATTTGTTTTGCAAAGCAGATTTTTAAAAAGAAATTGAGGGCTTTTTAAATAAGAAAAGAAATCTATGTTTTTACAATTGATTTTAGTTAAGGAATGAGACTTACAGGCTTTTTCTTTGTTTCACAAATAGACTTTTAAGCTTTTAATCCACAACGTAAAGTGAATCAATAGCACATTTCAGTGATACCATGGCAATAATAAAGCATTTGGAACGTTAAGTGTCAGAATTCCCTCATGTTTCAAAAATTGTTTTACATTTTTCTGGTTTAACCTCTCTTGACACCAGTGAACTTAAGGCTTGTAATTGAAGGATAAGTGAGCAAAAAGCAGTTCAAGTGATAATATATCCATTTCTATTCCTATTTTCTGGACGGAGACCTTTTATGCTAAGTTCATGTAAGAGTATATTTTTATAACAAAATTATAACCCTCAGATAGATGTTACTCAGGCAGGTTGAGATCTGTCCTGGTATAATGGATTTTGTGACAATGAAATGCAAGAGAGTCTCCCAAAAGCTTTGCCTAAGGAAATTCTGACAGTAGCCTATACAGCTCTTATGACTATAACATGCTCTTATGACTCATTATTGAAAAATGGCTTGGTATCTTAATCATAATATGCAATTGTGTTAAAAATGAGAAAAGAAGTGTAAAGGCATAATCTTTGAAATATTGCCATGTATTCATATTAGCCACACTAGTTAGAGAATATTATTGCTTTTAATATGTTTTTCCATAATAAAACTTCTTGTTTGGCAGGACCTCTGTATTTTTTGCCCTAAATTTGAGTTTCAGCTATTATTTTCTGCATGCCATCAGTTGAATGCAAAGGAGTAGTTCTCTGCAACCATAGGCTATTTAGGCTTTCTATCATTAGTTTCCTTATACATTAGTACTTTTTAAGATATAAACTACTGCTTCTTCTTGCATTTCTATGCATTATTTTTTTCTAAGGTGAAATATCTAAAGCTGTTTCAAAAAATTATAATATGCACAATGAAAATATTACATCATTTATAAAGTCAGCAATATTATAATAAATAAAGTGACAAGATATATTCATTCTGTAAAATTTTAGAATATTTAATTTTCTTGTTTTTGATCATTGGAATTGTTTTATCATTTACAGCCATTAGTTGTAAGTTGATAAGCCATTTAATATAACTTTTTTTTTTGTGATGACAATGAGAAAACAATGAAAAAATTAGTAGTAAGCAACAAAAGTAAATTATTACATGAGCTCTATAGATTTCTCAGAGTTAGAGTTAATTTTTACTTTATGTATGAAAATATTATTTCAAATTATGTTGAGGTTTATTTTCATTTATACTTAAACTCTGGGGAGTTAAGAAACTCTGTCATCAAGATTACAAAAATATGATGAAAACTATACAGACTGAGGTCAACATAAATACACACACACATACACACACACATACCACTTTGCATCCCATCCATAGCAGAATCTAGGTGAAGACCACATTTGAGATCAGCAATTGTAATATTTGTTTCTGCGACACCTAATATTTACCTCAAGTGGGAAACTCTGAACCAACTTCCTTTAATAAAAGTATCATTTGTCTCAAGTACAAACAAAATAAAATTCATTGGGTTAACCTGATAACATCTACTATCTCAAATAATAACAAAAGTCTGGGAGATAAGCATGGAGGAGGAGCTCTGGTATCGTAGTGCCTAAGGCACTTGACTGCTAACCTGAAGACTGGCGGTTCAAACCCACCAGCCACTCCTCGGAAGGAAGGTTGGGCAATCCTACTTCTGTAGTGATACTGCTTTGGAAACCCAAGGAGGGGTCACTATGAGTCGGGGCTGACTTGACAACACATAAGAACAACAACAAAAAGCATGGAGGCAGAGTGGGTAAGTGTCCTGCTATTGTCATTCAGGATTCTATTCCCAAGCTCTTGATGTCTACTGTGATTTTTGCAAGCTTTCTGTTTTGGTTACCTACGGCCACTCTAACAGAAAATACCTCAAATGGGATGGCTTTAGCAAACAGGAGTTTATTCTCTTACAATTTTGGAGGCTAGAAGTCTGAGTTCAAAGTGCTGGGCTTTAGGGGCTGGGTGAAATCCTCTTAACCTTGGGCTTCAGCTCTGCCTCTGGCTCCTGGCCCACTGAAGCTGGAGGCTTTCTTCACTTAGGAAGCTGCTGGCTGCTGAGACTAAACCCAAGGTCGACAAATAAAAAGACAGTCCCGATGTTACCAAGCCACATGGCAGGCTATTAATTCAAGTCCATTGAAAATTGCAAGATCAGCAGAGCATGGCAGGAAGACTGGTCAATCTATTTCTGTTGAGATACCACCTCAGAAACCCAAGGATGGGTAACTATGAGTCAGGATCGACTCGACGGCATTGAGTTTTTTTTTTTTTTTTCCTATTTCATTGTAGTATTCATTCATATTCTCCTTTAGAAAAATTGTCAATATGTTTTTTATATTAAAAGTAAAATTTTAGTTTACAGTACTGAGAGCAACATGGTGGAATCAAGGAGGATGGAATCAAGAGAGAAAAAGGCCTTCGAATTTTTTCCATGGCCGGGAAACCCCAACATCTATCCATTAACACAAACAAACACGTTACCGTTAAATCAGATCCGACTTACAGCGACCCCTCCTTGGGTTTCTGAGGCAGTATCACTAAGCCCAACCTTCCTTCCAAGGAGCAGCTGGTGGGTTTGAACAACCAGCCTCTGGTTAGCAATCAAATGCCTTAGGCATTATGCTACTAGAACTCCTATCTATCCATTTGGGATGGTCAAAATAATTCAGATATTTTTGCTAGGATAAAGAGGTTAGGGTAATACATGCAAATAGAGAGAACTCACTCTCTTTAAAGTTAGGTTCCTACACTTTGCCACATGATGCTTTTTTTTAATAACTCAGTGACCAGAAATGTACTCAGTGAAGTGTATGTTTCTCTGGGATTGCTTGTTTGTTTTTTCATTTAAAGTCAGGCATAGTTGCTTGTGTTAATGGGAAGCAGAAACTCTTTCCTATAAGTCTGACATTCATTTAGCTACTCTGTGATCATAGAGTATATCCAGTGTGTCAGGTGTGGAAAGGGTACCACTGATATTTTAAAATCAGTTTTGAATCATAATGCTCACTAAAAATTCATTATTTTGCCATAGTAAAAATATTGAGTAAAGTATTTAATTTTCTCATATAATTGAGATGTGAGTTTCAGATGATGGACCACTGACATAAAATTATAAATTTTCAAAATATGAAAAAATGCCTTTCAAGTGCATTTGTTACTAAGAAAAAAAGAAAAGGAATGATGTTTTAAAAGATGTTTTAGATAGGATATATTATCAAGAATATTGTGGGAGACAGCACAACTTTTAAGTGGGTACAGTCTTTTTTTTTTTTTTTTTTAAGAGGTTGTTTTACATTCAACATTATGTGTACATTTAGTTTCACTCCCCATTTACTATGTCCAACCCCAATCCAGTCTCCTTCCCTCCCTACCCAGTAACTCTTCCCCTGTGCCCCTCATATTTATGCACTCCTGCTTGTCCTGCATTTCCTCAATTTGAATGTTGGTCTGTTGGTGCCCTGTGGTCTATTGCTCTGAGGGATGTATTACCATCGAGTATGTGGGTGTGTCATCCTGGGTTGAGTGGTCTGTGTGTACATCTTGTTAACTATTGGGCTGAGAGC
>NW_006921653.1:7427684-7428895 GCF_000298275.1 Orycteropus afer afer
TGTCTGTGAGGGATTACTCTGTGTCTGTCTTCTATTGTTTCTGTAAGGATTGCAGGTATTTTGTATCACTGGTGTCTGTGCAAGACTAGCCTCAGCTGAATCTATCTTTGGTCTAGAGTATACTTCTGTTCACTGCCCCGGTCTGATTGTCTCAGGTGTTTATGTGTTTATATGTAGCCTGGTGTTTGGTGTTAATGGTAATGTAGTATTATGGACACATTGGTTGGTATTAGCATGTGTTGTCTATCTCTTATGTGCACAATTTGGTGTCCTCCCATTTCCTAATGTTATCATGGTGGTCACAGATTCTTTTCGTATATCCCTCCCTTTACCCATGTCAGCGTGTGGACCCCAACCAGCCCGAAATCAATCCCTCCCCTTCTCTCCTCATCCCAGTAACCTACAAAATGACTTCCCTTCCCCAAGCAAACGCTTCTGTCTTTTTACATTAATGGGCTCATAAAGCACTTGTCTTTCTGTGATTAACTTTATTTCACTCAGCATAATGTCCTCCAAGTTCATCCACATTGTGAGATGATTTGTGTATCCCTCATTGTTCTTTAATGTGGCATAGTATTCCATTGTGTGCATGTACCATAATTTGGTATCCACTCATCCATTGATGGGCATTTAGATTGTTTCTATCTCTTTGCTATAGTGAATTGTGTTGCGATGAACACGGGTGTCCATATGTCTGTTTTTGCGCTATCTCTCACCTGTTTAGGATATTTTCCTAGTAATGGAATGGCTGGATCAAATGGTATATCTATTTTCAGTTTTTTAAGGAAATGCCATACTGTTTGCCACAATGGTTGTATCATTTTAAAATCCTACCAGCAGTGTACAAGAGTTCCAATCTCTCCATAATCTCACCAGCATTTGTTGAACTTTGCTATTATTGCTGGGGTGACATGCTATCTCGTTTTGATTTGCATCTCTCTAATGATTAATGATCACGAGCAATTTCTCATGTGTTTGTTGTCTGCCTGTATATCTTCGTTGATGAAGTGTCTGTTCAAGTCTTTTGCCTGTTTGTGAATTGTGTTATTTCTCTTTTTGGTGTTGAGGTATTGAAGTTTTCTATAGATTTTAGAGATAAGTCTTTTATCAGATATGTCATAGGCAAATATTTTCTCCCAATCTGTAGGTGCTCTTTTTACCCTTTGGATGAAGTCTTTCAATGCTCATAAGAATTTAATTTTTAAAAGGCC
>NW_006921653.1:7441300-7447086 GCF_000298275.1 Orycteropus afer afer
TCAGTATCCTGTTCCCTTGTTTCTACCACTTTATCTTGTTTCTTTGTGTGGACTGTGATGATCTGTTGTGTCTGAGACATTGTGGTATTGTATTAAGGTCTCTGTTAACTCTCTGTGAAGAGCAGCCAATGGTGATTTAGGTTCTACTTGTTTTTTTTTTTTTTTTAAATTGTTGGCCTATTGGTGGAGAAGGAGGTGCTGGCTCTTGCTCAGTAAGTGAAGTTGCAGAAGGTGTGGGCGTACTTGTTTGTTGTGGGGACTGTTGCTGTCTCCCACTCAGTTAAACAAAAATTACAATTGAATAACCATCAAAAAACTAAAAGCACACGGACAAAAAGCACACCATGTAATCACACAGTAGCAGTAACCAAAAAAAGGAAAAAGGGAGAAAAGAAGAAAACCTGCAATATCTGGGGATAGGGCACTAAGAAAAAAAAGATAGAGAAGGAGAATAATTAAGAGAAAAATGGGAAAAATGCAAGGAAAAAAAAGAAGGAAAGGTGTTAACCAAAGGAAAAAAAAAGGGGGGAAAAACAAATTTAAATAAATAAAAAAAAATTGAACCAGGAAGAGGGAAAAGAAAAAAAAAAAAAAGGTGTAAACTAGGACCTGGAAGGGGAAGAATAGTAAAAAGGACAAAAGTATTATTAATAATAATAGTTTTAAACAGACAAATAAAAGCAAACTAAACCCCAGAAAAAAGAAAGAGAAAAAGAAAAAAAGGAAAAGAAAAAAATCAACAGAGGACAGTGCAAGGCACCCAGGCTACGTCCAAGCCCACAGACTGGGATGGAGTTCCTGTGAGCCCAGAAGGTGGGTGGGAGTGGGGGGTGGCTGCCCCTCCATTCACCAAGTGGGTGTGGGGTATAAGAGTAACAAGAGGAATGTTGCACCATTCCAAACGTGCAGTTCTGGAATGTCCTTGGGGTTCCTTGAAAGCAGAATGTCTTCTTAAGTCCCTATAATCTGGTAGAGCACTCTCTCTGAAAATATCCAAAATGGTCAAGCCACTTGTAAACATTCAAAATGGCGGCACCCTCCAGACTGGCACAATCCACAGCTCAGCCTATCCTCCTCTTCACTGCTGCTTCCCCTTGTACTCCACAACCACCATAGCAGTCCTCCGTGCAGTCCCTGGCTAGCAGGGCTGATTTTCAGATTAATTCTTAGGTCTTACCACCACTCGGGAATCTCCAAGCTGTCTGTGCCGTCAGGATCGCTCAGGATCACTGCCAGACCACAGGTCTGTATGTCTCCTTTTTTGGTATTTTCATGCAAATTTTTCTGCTAGTTGGAGTTTAGTCCACTTCTATATCCTTCCCTTCAAGGTTCAGGGTCCAGGATTACCTTCTGTGCCTGTGTTAATTGGTTTCCCTTTTCTTTATTGAAGAGGGTCTGTGCAGACTTTCTGCCTATTTCGCCATCTTGGAATTGATCCACTGTGGGAAGTTTTTTTTATGATCTGTTCAATTTCTTCTTTTCTTTTAGGTCTGTTTAAGTTTTTGATCTCTGAGTGGGCTAGTTTATTTAGGTGTTGTCATTCTAGAAACTTGTTCTTCTCTTCTAGGTTCTCAAATCTGTTGGGATACAGTTTTTCATAATATTCTGTCGGTATCTTTTTTATTTCAGTTGGTTCTGTTGTGATGACATCTTTTTTCATTTACAATTCTTATAGTTTGGATCTTCTCTTTCTTTTCTTTTGTTAGATTTTCCAATGGTTTATTGATTTTATTAATCCTTTTGAATAACCAGCTTTTTGTTTTGTTGATTTTCTCTGTTTTTTTTTTTTTGTTTTGTTTCATTTATTTCTGCTCTGATCTTTATTGTCCTTACTTCTAGATGCTGTAGGATTCTTTTGTTGTTCTATTTCTAGTTGGAGTTGATGAGTTAAAGTGTTGATTTTGTTTCTTTCCTCTTTTTTGACGTATGCATTTATTGCTATAAACTGTCCTCTGAGTACTGCTTTCACTATTTCCCACAGGAATTTTTTTATTTCAGTTTTTATTTGTTCTATTACCCAGTAGTTTTTGTGCAGTGAATTGTTCAGCTTCCATATGTTTGATGCTTTTTCCTTGCTTTTCCTATTATTAATTTCTAATGTTATAACACTGTGGTCTGAGAAGATGCTTTGTAGTATTTCAATGCTTTTGAATTTATTGAGGCTTGTTTTATGTCCTGACATATGATCTATTCTGTGGAAGGATCCATGGGCACTGGAGAAGAATGTGAATTGTGCTTTTGTTGGGTGCAATGCTCTGTATATGTCTATGTGTTCAAGTTAGTTGATTGTATTGTTGAGTTCTTCTGTATCTTTGTTGAGTTTTTTTTCTAGTTGACCTATCCCTCTTTGAAAGTGGTGTGTTAAAGTCACCTACTACTATTGTAGAATTGCCTGTTGTCCCTTTTAATTCAGTTAATATTTGCTTCACATACGTGATAGTTGGAGGTGTGTGTCAACTTGACTGGACCACAATTCTTTGTGGTTTAAGCCATTGTGATGTGGGTTGTTCCCATGATGTTCTGAGCAGCCAATCTGTTGAAAGGGAGTTTCCCTAGGGGTGTGGCATGCTTCCAGTATATTTATGGATATACTGGGAAAAGAGACACTCTTCTGTAGATTGGGATTCTGCCTACAACTGTCCATGAGTGAACAATCCACCATTCAGCCTGGAGATCTTGGATTCATCATTCATTGGAATCAACAGCCAGTATGCTGCCTGCCAACCTTGAGTTCCTCAGCCCCTTGCAGCTGCATGAGTCGGGAAAAGCCTCCACCTTGATGTTTAATTCAAGAACTTTGGACTTGCCAGCTTCTATAAGTGTTTTCCCTAAGATAAATTGTTCTTTCTGTCTATATATATGCTTTGCTGGTTTTGTTTCTCTAGAGAACCCAGTCTAACACATTTGGTACCAGGAGTGGTCTCAGAGAGACAAAATCATAAGGACAGCCTTCCTAAATTGGATCTCCAATTTGATTAATCATAAAGGCACTGATGATCCTGCCTCCATTAGTAAAGAGGGCCCTGCTAATCCATGGCATGAGGTGGCAACATTAATATGCAAAATAGCACCGCCAATAGGTCAAGCATTTTTCAGAAGTGAGGCTTTGGGTGATCACATACTTGATCATACTTTCCTGCAATTTTGTCAGCATGAAGAATATAAGGAAGCTGGTTGGTTGGTCCTACTTACACTAGGCAAAGTGGTGAAATAGCGAGACTAGCTCAGGGCTGCTGACCCACAGCTTAAGTGCCATATAAAAGATCTCAATGTTTCCAGTTGTGCTCTGAAAGAAAGCCTTATTTCTTCTAGTAGCAGAGCTGATATTGCTGAAAACCAAACATAGAGTCTTATTGTAAGGGTGGCTGAATCACAATGCCAATTAAAATACCAAGAATGGTATCTGAAGTTAAAGTGAGGGCATTGATTCAGAAAAAATGGGATCCTGAAACCTGGAATGGGGACATATGGGCAGATAGCCAGGAATCAGGATATAGAGGCTGTAAATTCTGTTGAATCCCTCTCATCTGAAGGGATTACCGTAAAACCATTATCCCTTCCACCTGAGTTTGATGGGATTAGCCAAACTTGACCTGCTGGGTCATTGCCTGAGGCAGAGGCCATGGAAGACATTGCTGAATGTTCTCAGGAATTGGCCCAACTACCCATTGTTGCTGCTAGACCTATAATTAAAGTGAAGTCCAAGGGAACCCCAAAAGGTGAAATAGAAAGTGTGACTGAGGAGGTGGTACGCTACACCTGAAAAGACCTACTTGATTTTGCTAACATGTACTGACAGAAACCTGGAGAATATGTATGGGAATGGCTACTGAGGGTGTGGGATAATGGTGCAAGGAATGTGACATTGGATCAGTCTGAATTTATTGATTTAGGTCCACTAAGTATGGATTCTTCATTCAATGTTTCAGCTCCAGAGGTTAGAAAAGGATCTGATAGTTTATTTGGTTGGCTTACTGAAGCACGGATTATGTAGTTGCCTACCTTAAGTCAAGTTGAAGTACCAGACCTGCCTTGGTATAATGTAAAAGAAGGTATCCAGAGGCTTAGGGAAATTGGCCTGTTAGAATGGACTTACCTAATTAGACCCTTAGAGCCAGAAATGGAAAGTCCAGAAGACAACGCCTTTCTCAGTACCATGAGGAGCTCCATCATCCCTGAAGACTTCTGTGATTGCTATTTTATGTAAACTAGATTTGACAGTGGGAACTGTCCTAATTGAACTAAGACACTTAATTATGATGGGGTTGATTGGACCCTGAGGTACTAGGGACCAAGCGGCAGCAGTTAGTCATGGTTACTATTATGGACAGCAGAGTCAGAACAGTAATCAGAATAGTCTGACTTGTGTGGAATTATGGCATTGGCTATTTGCACATGGTATTCCTAGTAGTGAAATACATGACAAACCTACTAAAGATTTACTTGATCTGTACAGACAGAAGAATTCTAGGTCACGTGAACAGCAACCTGTTCAATCAACCTAGATTGAATTGCCAGAATACAGAGTCATGGCCTCTCAATAAATTCCCAGACTTGAGTCAGTTTACAAACCCACAACCCCTTCAATGAAGGGGAGGCCGGGTCCCTTTGAGGAAGGATCCCACTACATTGCCAAAAGTCTATAATGTCAATCTTTCTCCCAGCCTTCCACAAAGGGGTCTGAGGCCTTTTATGTGAGTGACTTCATTGGGGAAAAGGAAATAATCAGACTTTTCAGGGATTAGTAGACACTGGCTCTGAACTGACACTAATTCCAGGAGACCCAAAGCATCATTGTGGCCCACCAGTCAGAGTGGAGGCATATGGAGGTCAAGTTATTTATGGAGTCTTAGCTAAGGTAAGTCTCACTGTGGGTCCAGTGGTCCCTGAACTCATCCTGTAGTGATTTCCCCAGTGCCAGAATGCATAATTGAAATAGATATACTGAACAATTGGCAAAATTCCCACATTGGTTCTCTGACATGTGGAGTAGGGCTATTATGGTAGGAAAAGCCAAGTGTGAACCATTAGAACTGCCTCTACCTACAAAAATAGTAAATTAGAAGTAATACCATATCCCTGGAGGGGTTGCAGAGATTACTGCCACCATGAAGGACTTGAAGGATGCAGGGGTGGTGATCCCCACCACATCCCCATTTAATTTGCCTATTTGGCCTGTGCAAAAAACAGATATATCTTGGAGAATGACAGTAGATTATTGTAAACTTAATCAGGTCATGACTCCAATTGCAGCTGCTGTTCTTGGTGTGCTTTCATTGCTTGAGCAAATTAGTACATCTCCTGGTACTTGGCATGCAGCTATTGATCTGGCCAATGCTTTTTTCTTGATATCAATTTCAAAGGACCATCAGAAGCAGTTTGCCTTCAGCTGGCAAGGCCAACAGTATATTTTCACAGTGCTTCCTCAAGGATGTATCAACTCCCCAGCACTATGTCATAATTAGCCCGTAGGGATCTTGATCACCTTTCCTTTCCACAAAACATCACACTGGTCCTTTATATTGACATTATGCTGATTGGACCTAGTAAGGAAAAAGTATTAATGACTCTAGACTTACTGGTGAGACATATGTGAAATTAACATATGGGAAATTAACCCAACAAAAATTCAGGCACCTTCCACCTCAGTGAAATTTCTAGGGGTCCAATGGTGTGGGACATGTTGAGATATTCCTACTAAAGTGAAGGATAAGTTTTAGTATCTGGCTTCCCCCACAACTAAAAAGGAGGCACAATGTCTGGTGGGCCTCTTTGGATTTTGGAGG
>NW_006921653.1:7447186-7468167 GCF_000298275.1 Orycteropus afer afer
TGGATTTTGGAGGCAACATATCCCTCATTTGGGTGTGTTGCTGAGACCTATTTATCAAGTGACTCAGAAAACTGCTAGTTTTGAGTGGGGCCAAGAACAACAGAAGGCTCTGCAACAGGTTCAGGCTGCCATGCAGGCTGCTCTGCCACTTGGGCCATATGATCCAGCTGATCCAATGGTGCTTGAAGTGGCTGTAGTAGATAGAGATGCTGTTTGGATTCTTTGGCAGGTTTCTATTGCTGAATTGCAACACAGACCCTTGGGATTTTGGAGCAAAGCCCCGCCATCCTCTGCAGATAACTACTCTCCTTTAGAGAAACAGCTTTTAGCTTATTATTGGGCTTTAGTAGAGACTGAATGCCTAACCAAGGGCCACCAAGTCACCATGAGGCCTGAGCTACCCGTCATGAACTGGGTGTTGTCTGAGCCACAAAGTCATAAAGTTGGATGTGTGCAGCAGCTCTCCATCATTAAATGGAAGTGGTATATCAGAGATTGGGCTCGAATAGGACCTGAAGGCACAAGTAAGTTGCACGAGGAAGTGGCCCAAATGCCTATGGTCACATTACCTTCCCTCTCCCAGTCTGCACCTATGGCCTTATGGGGAGTTTCTTATGATCAGTTGACTGGGAAGAGAAAACTCATGCCTGGTTTACATAAGATTGTGCATGATATGCAGGCATCACTTGAAAGTGGATGGCAGAAGCACTGAAGTGCCTTTCTGGAACTTCCTTGAAGGATAGTGGTGAAGGGAAATCCTCCTAAAGGGCAGAACTTTGAGCTGTGCATATGGCTGTTCACTTTGCATGGAGTAAGAAATGGCCAGATGTGTGATTGTATACAGATTCATGGGCTGTGGCTAATGGCTTGGCTGGATGCTCTGGGACTTGAAAGAGCATGATTGGAAAATTGGTGATAAGGATGTATGGGGAAGAGGTATGTGGATAGAGCTGTCTGAATGGGCCAAAATAGTAAAGATATTTGTGTCTCATGTGAATGCCCACCAAAAGATGACCTCAGCAGAAGATGACTTTAACAATCAGGTGGATAGGACGACATGTTCAGTGGAAACTACCCATCCTTTTCCCCCAGCTACTGCTGCCACTGCTCCATGGGCTCATGAACAAAGTGGCCATGGTGGCAGAGATGGAAGTTATGCATGGGCTCAGCAACATGGAGTCCCACTTACCAAGGCTGATTTGGCTACTGCCACTGCTGAGTGCCCAGTCTGCCAGCAGCAGAGACCAACACTGAGTCCACAATATAGAACCATTCCTCGGGGTGATCAGCCAGCAACGTGGTGGCAGGTTGATTACATTGGAGCACTTCCATCAAGGAAAGGACAGCATTTTGTTCTTACTGGAATAGATACTTATTCTTGATATGGATTGCCTTCTCTGCACATGATGATTCTGCCAAAACTACCATCCATGGACTTGCAGAATGCCTTATTCACTGTCGTGGTATCCCACACAGCATTGCTTCAGATCAGGACACTCACTTCACAGCAAATAAAGTGCAACAATGGGCCTATGCTCATGAAATTCACTGGTTTTTACCATGTTCCCCATCATACTGAAGCAACTGGCTTGATAGAAAGATGGAATGTCACACAGAAAACACAATTATGGTGCCAGCTAGGTTGCAATACCTTGAAGGGCTGAGGCAATGTTCTCCAGGAGGCTGAGTATGCTCTAAACCAGTGTCCAATATGTGGTTTGGTTTCTCCAATAGCTAGCATTCACAGGTCCAGGAACCAAGGGATGGAAAGGGGAGTGGTACCACTCACTGTTACCCCTAGTGACCCACTCAAAACATTTTTGCTTCCTATCTTTGCAACCCTATGCTTTGCAGGTCTGGAGATCTTAGTCCCAAAGGGAGGAACACTGCTACCTGGAGACAAAATACTGATTTCATTGAACTGGAAATTAAGAATGCTATCAGGCTATTTTGGCTTCCTCATGCCTCTGGATCAACAGACAAAGAAGTACATTACTGTACTATCTGGTGTGATAGATCCTGATTACCAGGGGGAAATTGGATTGACATTATAGTGGAGGTAAAGAAGAATATGTCTGGAATACAGGAGATTCTTTAGAAAATCTCTTGTACTATCATGCCCTGTGATTAAAGTCAATGGAAAATTACAGCAACCCAATTCTGATATGACTGCTAATGGCCCAGACCCTTCAGGAATCAAGGTTTGGGTCACCCCACCAGGCAAAGAACCATGACCAGCTGAGGTGCTTGTTGAAGGCAAGGGAAATACAGAATGGGTGGTGGAAGAAGGTAGTTCTGAATATCAGCTATGACCATGTAACTAGTTGCAGAAATGAGGACTGTGATTGTTATATTTCTTCATTGTATATATGCATCAAATATTTTTGTTTCCTTTGTTATGAACTGTGAAATGTAAATAAGGTTAATGCATTTTGGTTGTACATGTGTTAGTGTATCATGCTTTCACAAATATGACTTTATAATTGTCCTTATTTAGAAATTATATATGGTTAAGAAGATGTGTATAACTGCCAGGTTGACAAGGGTGGATTGTGATAGTTGGAGCTGTGTATCAACGAACCTGGATCACAATTCTGTGTGGTTTAAGCAATTGTGATATGGGTTGTTCCAGTGATGGGATCAGTTGTATATGTTTTGAGTAGCCAATCCTTTGAAAGGTCATTTCCCTAGGGGTGTGGCCTGCTTCCAGTATATTTATGGGAATCCTGGGAAAAGAGACATTCTTCGGTGGATGAGGATTCTGCCTACAACTGTTCATGAGCAAACAATCCATCATTCAGCCTGGAGATCTTGGATTCGTCATTTGTTGGAGTCAACAGCCAGTATACTGCCTGCCAACCTTGAGCTCCTCAGCCCCTGCAGCTGCGTGAGTCAGGAAAAGCCTCCAGCTTGACATTTGATCCAAGAACTTGGGACTTGCCAGCCTCTAATATAGTGTGTGAGCCATTTCCCTAAGATAAATTTCTCTTTCTCTCTCTCTCTAAGGTTTACTAGTTTTGTTTTTCTAGAGAACCCAGTCTAACACAACGTATTTTGGAGCACTTTCATTGGGTGCATAAATATTTATTATTGTAACATATTCTTTGTCAATTGACCCTTCCAGCATTATATAATGTTCTTCTTTGTCTCTTATGATGTTTTTCACCTTAATGTCAATTCTATCACAAATTAATATCACACTCCTGCTCTTTTTTGGTTACCATTACCTTGGTATATATATTTTTTCATCCCTTAACTCTTAATTTGTTTTTATCTTTGTGTCTAAGGTGGGTCTTTTGTAGGCAGCGTATCGATATGTCTTCTTTTCTTATTCAGTTTGCCACTTTCTTTCTCTTGATAGGTGCATTTAGTCCATTCAAACTGAGTGTAATTAGTGATAGGTATGAATTGATTGCTGTCTTTCTATTAGGTTTTTTTGTCATGTTGTTGGTGTTTCCCTGGTCCATATACTTTTCTGTGCTGAGTTCAGTTTGTTGCCTAATGCTTCCTCTGTTTTCTTCTTTATTGTTGGTTTTGTGTGCTTATTAAACCCATATGTTTTCCTTCCTTCTGGATTTGCCTAGGGGGATTGTTAATTTTCTCTGTGATTACCTTGGAGTACATTCTTGTCTCTACATTTTTAGAATGGTGCATTCTGTTAAGACATTGTCCTGTTTCCCTGTTCATTTGGAAGTTTGTACCTAGAAATTTTACTCCCTCTAACAGGTTAGTTGCTGTTGTCATGTGCTGATTGACTTCCTTGGTTTTTAGTGTATAATGTTTTATGGTCTTATTTTGAGTTTCTATTTCTGACTTGGTTTTACTCTTGATGCCACGTATCCTGATTTTGTCGATCTCTGTTGTGTGTTCTCTATTGGAAAGACGTCCTTAAGTATTTCTTGTAAGTTTGGTCTGGTTTTCACAAAATCCCTTAATTTCTCTTTGTCTGAGAATGCCTTGATTTCACCCTCATATTTGATGGATAATTTGGCTGGATATAGGATTCTTGGTTGAAAGTTCTTTTCCTTCAGTGTTTTATATATTTGCACCATTGTCTTCTTGCCTGCATGGTTTCTGCTGATTAATCAGAGCTCATCCTGTTTGATTATTAGGAATAATATTTCTTTTGTCTCAGGCAGCTCTCAAAAGTTTTTCTTTGTCTTCTGTTTTGGAGGTTTGATTATAATATGCCTCAACATTTTTCTCTTGGGATCTCTCTTGTGTGGGGTTCTACATCTTTTCTTCCTTCATGATATGGGGGATGTTTTCTGTTAGCAGGTTTTCCACAATTTTCTTGGTGTTTTTTTTTTTTTGCCTCTTCTTGTTCTGGAATTCCAATGAGTGTTATGTTTTTGTTTTTTTTTCATGTCATCCCCTATAATTTTTAGGTTCTCTTCATTTCTCTTAAATCTTTGCTCTGATTTTTCTTCATACAGGCTGGTGTCCAGGGATTTGTCTTCTTGTTGGGATATGCATTCTTCAACCAATTCTAACCTGTGCTTTTGTGCTTCTATTGTATTGTGTAATTCTGTAATTTTGGTATTCATATTTTGGATTTCTACCTCCTGTTTTTGTATGAATTCTGATTGTTCATTAATCTTGTTATTTTGTTCTTGAATGATTTTCCTGAGTTCTTCCAGGGAACTGTCTGTGTTCTTCTTGCTTCTGTTTGGAGTTTCCTTAGGCTCTTGTGAAGCTCTATAAACATATTTTCTAAATTCCTTCTCAGATATTTCTATTGCCTCATCTTCCTCCATATTTAATGAGACCATTGTTTGTGCTTTTGCTTCTAATGCTTTGTCCTATTTTTTTTTTTTTGTTTGATTTGAGGTTGCCTGTTGTTTCCTAGACATTTTGAGGTTATCTTTAGCTATTGGTTATGTATCGATTTGTCTTGGTTTTATGATTTAATATTTGAAAAGGTGAAGCTGGTATATTTTATTTCTTTAGTTATTAACTCAGGTATGCTGGGTTGCTCTGCAGTTTTCTTTGTGATGGTGGAATTACTGTGTGGAACATGGATATGGGTTTCTCTTTGTTGTAAAGAGGATTTAGAATTCAAACCAGGAGGTATTATGGTGGCTGAATGTGGTTTCTTCTATTGGACGAATGAAGTTATTGGCAGAGAAGGTGATAGTGGAAAGAGGAAGAAGGAAAACTCCCTGTTTCTGGGGCAGTTTCTAGGGCTTTGAGTGGGCTGTTAATGATGACATTGTACAGGCCTGCAGCTCAATTTCAGCAAAGACTCTAGTTGTTAGGTTGCCAGCCTCAGACACGTGCAATAACCCCACTCCCGAGGCCCCTCCATGCCAAAACCTGATGCAAGACAACTTCCTGACTCCACGATCCACTGTGGGAGTTCCTCTATGGGCCCACCCGCCTGTGGCACTGGCCCAGACCGCGATCCACTGCGGGAGTTCCTCTCTTGGTCCACCCACCCATGACTTCAAAGATCTGCTCAGTTTCAGTGGCACTAGAGCCAGATAACTGCCTGCTGGTACCCTGTGGTCCCAATATTACTGACAAAGTCAAGTGCGGGGCCCTCAGTGCCACTAAGGTGCCCCAAGCCTGATCGGTGATCCACTTCAGGGGTACCTCCCCAGGCCCACCCTCTTGCAGCACCAGTGGACTCTCTGCTTGGTTTTCAGTCACACTGAAACCCTTTGCACCTGGCCATGGGTACCATCTTTTTACTGATTAATGAGATATGACAAGGGAGAACCATAGCACTGACTACTAAAACATTCTCATACAAAAAATGAAGGATTTTTTAAAAACTTTAATGTACACTTTTTTCCACAGCTCTTTTAATAATTCATTTAAAATCAAGAAGCAAAATACCCTAATGTCATTCAAACACTATGCAATCAATAATATACGACACAAAAACATTGTTCTACATCTATTTTGGTGAGTAGTGAATGGAATCTAAAAGCTTGCAAGCAGCCATCTAGATGCAACAGCTGGTCTTTTCTTGTCCCAAGAAAAGAATGAAGAAAACCAAAGATGCTTGGAAACAATTAGTCCAAGGGACTGGTGGACCATGCAAACCTCAGCCTACATGACCCTGAGACCAGAAGAACTAGATGGTGCCTGGCTACCACCATCAACCACTTGGAAAGGGACCAGTAAAGGACTTCCTGCATAGAATGGGAGAAAAACATGGAACAAAACTCAAAATCATAAAAAAGACCAGGAAGTTCAAAGCCACCAGCCACTCCTAGGAAGCAAGATGGGGCAATCTACTTCTGTAGTGATACTGCCTCGGAAGCTCAAGGAGGGTTCGCTGTGGGTCTGATCCAACTCGATGGCAGTGAGTTTGGTTTGGTTTTTGGTTACTGGTTTAACAGAGACTGGTGATACCCCTGAGACTATGGCCCCCTCACTCTTTGGGCCTGGAATTAAACTCATTCTTATGGCTTACAGCCAAACAACAGGCATATAAGGTGAATATTTCCACCAGGTATGTACACTTCTTAGACAGTCAACCATGAGATCAGAAGGGTAGTATTTGCACAGGGAGATAGCTCAGAGGGCAGGAATGCATAGGAAAGGAGGACAGAGGGAAAAGGTAATCACAGGGAGGAAGTGGGAAGAGAGCTGTGTTACATTATGGGGATTGCAGTCAATGCCGTGAAACAAAATGTGTATGAACTGTTGTATGGAAAATGAATTTGCTCTGTAAATTTTCACTGAAATCACAATTTAGAGAGAGAGAGAGAGAGAGAGAGAGAGAGAGGGAGGGATGGAGGGAGGGAGAAATTGTGCAATCAGGATAATTGACCTCTTTAGAATGTTTCATTTTTTAGCCATTCAAATTTCTTTCCTCAGTTGAGAAAAGAAACTAGGTAATAGGCCAAATAAAATAGTGTGGGAAACTTGTATCTTTTGTAAACTTAATTTTGAATGGACAAAGTACAGTAAACAATTGGGATTTTCCCCCTCACCTCCTTCCCCTAAAGATCCAATGGAGACAAAGATATTTATGTGAAGTTTAGGGTTAGAATTTATTTCAACCTCTTCTCAGTTCATAAAGTAAGTGAGAATGAATATAAAATTCTCTTGTCATGCTTAATGGAACAAAATTTATATTCCCATGTTCTGAGCCAGTTTGGAGTATTAAATATTTAGGTATAGTTATATTTTTCATAAGAAATGATTTAATATCCTAACCACAATGTTTTCTCTTTTACTTTCTTGACTCTGTCACCTTGTCCTTGTATGGTATAAGCCTTCAAGTACCCCCAGAACTCTTGTTCTGCTATCCTAAACTTTATAATCCTGGGACAGCTGAGCTTGTAGCTGCCAGCACTTTATCAGGAAGGAACATCTACTTGTGACCATCAACAACTAGATGTTTATTGCTAGCAGGAACATCTTGCAGTACTTCCAGAGGGGATCTGACCACCTGCATGGGACACCAGCCAGACTAGTCCAGCTTGTCAACAAAGCCCCCCTTGTGATTGTTCTATTACTGTATAAGGGGAGAATGTGGACCTTCTTTGAAGCCAGCTGGCCTTTGAAACCAGCAGGATGGAACACTGCTTTTCCATGTTGTTGGTGTTGTCAGTTGTCTTCAATGCATAGCGATCTCACACACAGCAGAATGAAACACTGCCCAGTCCTGCGCCAGTCCCATGATCCTTGGTATACCTGAGCCCATCATTGCAGCCACTGTGTCAATCCATCTTGTGAAGGGCCTTCCCCTTTTTTGTTGCCCCTCCTCTTTGCCAAGCATGATATCCTTCTCCAGGGAATTGTCCCTTCTTACAACATGACCAAAGTAGGTGGATGAAGTTTGGTCATTCTTGTTTCCAAGGAGCATTCTGGCTGCACTTCTTCCAGGACAGATTTGTTAGTTCTTTTAGCAGTCCACAGTACTTTCAGCATTCTTTGCCAGCACCACACCTCAAAAGCATTGACTCTTCTAAGGTCTTCCTTTTTTATTGTCCAGCTCTCACATGCATATGAGGTGATTGAAAATACCATGGCTTGTGTCAAGTGCACCTTAGTCTTCAAGGAAACATCTTTGCTCTTCAGGACCTGAAAGAGGTCCTATGCAGCAGATTTGCCCAATGCTATATGACATCTGGTATCTTGACTGCTGCTTCCATTGGTGTTGATTGTTGTTGTTGTTGTTATGTGCCATCAGGTCGGACTTGACTCATAGCGACCCCTTCTTGGGTTTCTGAGGCGATATCACTATGGAAGTAGATTTTCCAACCTTCCTTCCGAGGAGTGGCTGGTGGGTTTGAACCACCAGCCTTCTGGCTAGCAGTCAAGTGCCTTAGGCACTACAATACCAGAGCTCCTGGTGTTGATTATAGAACCAAGTAATATGAAGTCTTTGACAACTGTAATCATTTCTTCATTTATCATGATGCTGCTTATTGATCTTGTTATGAGGAATTTGTTCTCTTTATATTGAGATGTAATCCATACTGCAGACTGTAGTCTTCAGTCTTCATCAGTGTTTCAAGTCATCCTCACTTTTAGCTAGCAAAGTTGTGTCATCTGCATAATGTAGGTTGTTAATGAGTCTTCCTCCAATCTTGATGCCACGTTGTTCTTCATATAGTCCAGCTTCTTGGATTATTTGCTCAGTATACAGATTGAATAAGTATGGTGAAAGGATACAATCCTGATGCACTCCCTTCTTGATTTTAAACCATACAGTGTCCCCTTGTTCTGTTCAAATGGCAGCCTTCTAGTCTATGTAAAAGTTCCTCATAAGCACAATTAAGTGTTCTAGAATTCCCATTCTCAATGTTATCCATAATTCATTATGATCCACACAATCGAATGCTTTTGCATAGTCAAGAAAACAGAAGTAAACATCTTTCTGGTATTCTTTGCTCTCAGTCAAGATCCATCTGACATCAGCAATGATATCCCTCATTCCATATCCTCTTCTGAATCCAACTTGCATTTTTGGAAGTTCTCTGTCAATACTGCTACAACCATTTTTGAATTGTCTTCAGTAAGATTTTACTTGTGTGGGATATTAATGTTATTGTTTAATAATTTCCGCATTCTGTGGGATCACTTTTCTTTGGAATGGGTACAAATATGGATCTTTTCCAGTCAGTTGGCCAGGTAGTTGTCTTCCAAATCTCCTGTCATTCTTGAGTGAGTGCCTCTATTATGGCATCTGTTTGTTGAAACATCTTAATGGGTTTCTGCTCAATTCCTGGAGCCTTGTTTTTTACCACTTTCCTCAGTGCAGCTTTGACTTCTTCCTTCCATACCATTAGTTCTGATCATATGCCACTCCTGAGATGGATGAACATCGACCAGTTCTTTTTGGTACAGTTACTCTGTGTATTCCTTCCATCTTCTTTTGGTGTTTCCTGCATCATTCAGTATTTCACCCATGAAATCTTTCAGTATTACAAATCGAGGCTTAAATTTCCTCTTCAGTTCTTTCAGCTTGAGAAATGGCGAGTGTGTTCTTCCCTTTTAGCTTTCCAACTCCATGTCTTTGCACATTTCCTTATAATAATTGAATTTGTCTTCTTAAGCTGCTCTTTGAAATCTTCTATTTAGCTCTTTTATCTTGCCATTTCTTCCCTTTGCTTTAGCTAATCTCCATTCAAGGGCAAGTTTCAGAGTCCCTTCTGACATCTCTTTTGGTCCTTTCTTCCTTTCCTATCTTTTTAGTGACCTTTTGCTTTCTTCATGGATTATGTTTTTCATGTCATCCCACAATTCCTCTGGTTTTCAGTCACTGGTGTTCAATGTATCAAATCTATTCTTTAAATGGTCTCTAAATCCAGGTAGGATATAATCAAGGTCATATTTTGGCTCTCATGGACTTGTTTTTAATTGTCTTCAGCTTCAACTTGAACTTGCAAATGAGCAGTTGATGGTCTGTTCCACAATCAACTCCTGGCCTTGTTTTGGCTGAAGGTATGGAGCTTCTCCATCACCTCTTGCCACAGATGTGGTCAATCTGATTCCTGGGTACTCCATCTGGTGAAGTCCATGGGTATAGCTGCTGTTTGTGTTGTTGAAAAAAGATATTTGCAATGAATAAGTTGTTGGTCTTGTAAAATTCTATCATGTGGTCTCCAGCATTATTTCTATCTCCAAGGACAAATTTTCCAGCTACCAATGATTCTTCTTTGTATTCAACTTTTGCATTCCAATCACCAGTGATAATCAGCACATCTTGATTGCATGTTTGTCAATTTCAGACTGCAGAAGTTGATACAAATCTTCAATTTCCTCATCCTTGGCTTTGGTGGTTGGTGTGTAAATTTGAATAATAGTAGTATTAACTGGCTTTCCTTGTAGGTGTATGAATATTATTCTATCACTGACTGCATTGTACTTCAGTATATTTCTTCAAACGTTCTTTGTGATGATGAATGCCACACCATTCCTCTTCAATTTGTCATTCTGGCATAGTAGATCATATGGTTATCTGATTTAAAATGGCCAAAACTGGTCCACTTCAGCTTACTAATGCCTAGGATATCAATCTTTATGCATTCCATTTCATTTTTGACAACTTCCAGTTTTCCTAGATCCATACTTTATAAATCATATTTTCTGATTATTAATGGCTGTTTGCAGCTATTTCTTCTCATTTTGAGTCATGCCACATCAGCAAATGGAGGTCCTAAAAGCTTTACTCTAACCACATCAGAAGGTCGACTCTACTTTGAGGCGTCAGCTCTTTCCCAGTCATATTTTGAGTGCCTTCTGATTTGAGGGGCTCATCTTCTGGCACTATATTGGACAATGTTTCAGGGCTATTCATAAAATTTCCCAGTAATGTATCAGACAGTGTTTCACTACTATTCATGAGGTTTTCACTGGCCAATTTTTTGAGAAGGGGGTGGATGGTCTCTTCCTTCTTCTGAGTCTGTCTCAGTCTGGAAACTGCACTGAAATCAGTCCACCATGGGCATGCCTATTGGCACAACCTGCTGGCACAACCTCCAGCCTCACAGCAACATGCAAGCCACCACAGTATGACAAACTGACTGACAAGTTTGTCTCCTTAGCTGTTCCAACCACTTTGTTCACATCCTGGGATTCCCCTTACCTGTTCATGCTGGCCCTGCCTGCCGCTGCTCCCTGCTGCCTGGGGGCTGTCCCCCGCCTTCCTTACCTGTTCTGGTTGCTGGCCCTGCTTTTCCCTAAGATCCTCCAATAAACTCAATATCTTTTAGAGTGACTCTGGGTCAGTTTTTTGGTCCCTCTGCTTAAAATTATTCTGAGGCATTTTGTCTCTTGGGTTTGAACCCGGATACTCTCCTCTAGTTGGAAAGCACTTTGTTAGCTTATATTGGTTTTCCCTAGAAAGTTTTGGATGGGAAATTTTTACCTATCTCAAGACTATCAGAAATGTCATCACCTTGTGCATTTGATGGCATCCTTTCTTTAGTAAGTGTCTAAAGGTTTCATAAATGTCCCCAGGTATTTGCTGACTTGGTTTCTCAGTATCTTTCAGAATCCTCAAAAATTATATGCAGTGTGTTCTGAGAAATAAGTGTGTGGAAATTCAAGGGACTCTCTACTTTCCTCTCAAATTCTGGTCATAGTTGGGGTGGGCATTTGTGTTCAGTATTTTGGGAAAGTATATGCTGCTATTATCATATCATTAAGGATTGAGGGGCTGAGTTGGGGAATATGTGGTATTTTGTAACATCATCTTGAACAATGGGATTTTAGACAGTGTAAAGGTAACAAGTTGTACTTGATGCCCTTGGCTGACATGACTTTCTCTCTTGTATATATACGTTTCCAGGCTTCCTTTCTATCTGTTGGGAGGGTAGGGGTCACAGCTGACAAGACTGCCTTAGCTATGTCTGTAACAATCAAGAAATGTTTTGACAGGTAGTTTCCTCTGATTATGGTAGGTTACATTCAATTATTTTGCATTTAATGTACATTATGCTGGTGAGAACTGGATTGGTTGTTTAAGCACTGAAATTCATTTGTATATGAACCTCGTTATTTCCTGATATAACATCCTTTTGCTATTATGAAGATATAAACAATGTCTACTTCTATTAACATAGAGATAAATATATTTAGAAATTACATTTTTTTAAAATGGAAGTTACTCTTTCTTATTAATAGATTAAATGAAAGTCATTAAATGCTTGGTTATTAATACTAATAGAGAAATGCAGAGAATATAATTTCTCAAAAACAGAAGATCCATTTTTAAAACTTTGAATGCATTTTATTTTTATTATATTAGCACACAAAATGATGAAGCTACATGTTCATAATCTGATTCTGGAGAAACTGAAGATTCTCATTTCCTCCCTGAGCCCTACTGCGTATCAACTTTCAAAAATACTCAAAATTTTACTATCTGTTGGGTTCAAACTTTATTTGGAGCAAGAAAAGGCAGCTAAAAGCTTTTATTTAAAGCTACTTTGTTAAGGCTCTACTAAATGCAAAGAAAAGCAAACAGACTAACACAGTACTTAGGTGAGCCAGAGGAGGACTTATTCATGTGCTGGGAAAGCTACATCCAGGGCTAGTTGACAAGTGACTTTGAAAGGTACTGAAAGGCACAGAAATGGCTTAATTGACTTATTCCAAATTGAGGATAATTCTTTATGAAGTATGCTTGAGGATATACTTGGCAATAAATTTGACAGCTAGCATGGTCTCTTTACAGGTTGACTTTATCCGAGACTCTGGAAGGAGAAAACCAAATCTGCCTTTATCTCGGAGCTCAAAGGCAAATGTATGTTTGATGCCCAGATCGTATGCCCAGTCTAAAGAAGATCCTGTTGTCGGGTCTGTAAAACATAAGCAATAAATATTGATTCAGAGTAAAATACTAGTATTATCGCAACATGGAAATTCACTGGTATAAAATTAGTGATAGAAAATATTCCACATACAGTCAATTGCAGTCATGAATAGGAGTAGTGGTCTAAATAATAGAGTGTCAAGTACAAAACAATCCTGGCATTGAAATCCACCATCCATTTGAAATATGTGCTGCATCCTTTAAATTACATATAACTTGGGTTGGTACTAAATTGAGTTTATATTCTCTGGGTACACATTGTTGCAGGAGTAGGTGGGATGAGTGAATACAAGTAGCAGAGGAAACTAAGTGTGGAGGAGCCACTGGTCACAGAGAATTCACCAGGGAAAACTATATATAGAAGCTATATAAAAACTGCCTCTTTTCTATAGTTCAAATCTTTTGTTATTCATGTAATTGGGATAAACTCTTTTATAGTTAAAAGACCAAGAAATGTTAAATCAGTTTTTTAAGGAGACATTTAACCCTTATCCAAAATTTTCAGGCCATTTCCAGTCACCTCATATGCATGTGAGAGCTGGACAATGAATAAGGAAGACTGAAGAAGAGTTGATGCTTTTGAGTTGTAACGTTGGCAAAGAATGCTGAAAGTACAGTGGACTGCTAAAAGAACTAACAGATTTGTCCTGGAGGAAGTGCAGACAGAATGTGCCTTGGATGGAATGGCCAGACTTCATCTGACCTACTTTGCTCATGTTGTCAGAAGGGACCATTTTCTGGAGAAAGATGTCATGCTTGGTAAAGTGGAGGGTCAATGAAAGGGGAAGGTCCTCAACAAGATGGATTGACACGGTGGCTGCAGCGATGGGCTCAGGTATACTAGAGCTCATGAGGCTGGTATAGAACTGGGCAGTGTTTTGTTCTGTTGTACATGGGGTTGCTATGATTTAGAGATGACTCAACAGCACATAACAACAACAACTGCCATTGAGTTGATTCCAAGTCATAGTGACCCCCATTGGATTTCGAAATCTTTACAGAAGTAGATTGTCTTGTCTTCGTTCCATGGAGTGGCTGGTAGGTTTGAACCACTAACCTTCTGGTTAGCAGTCAAATGCCTTAGGCAGTGTGCTCCTTAAATACACATACATATGGACACTCTATATGTACATTTGTTATATATATATATATATATATATATATATATAAAATATGGTTTACACAAATGCCCATAGATACTATAAAACTCATTTATGTATATTTTTATTTATGCAATAGAAAAAGTTAGTTTTTTGACATAAAATCATTTATGTTCTAGGACAAGTAATGAGTTTAACTGATATTAACATTTTTGGTTTGGAGTATAAGAATGCAAAGCTGTGATGACGAGAAAGAAGGAATATTTTAGTGGGAAGAGATAGGGAGATAGGATTGATTTTTAAATTATTCAATGAATATTTTTTAAGTCTTTAATATGTACAATGTACTTAACTTGGCACTGCAGATGGTGTAGGGTACAAAGATGAAGAAGGTGCTATTGGTATCCTTGGAAGTTTACCATTTGGGGAAGAGAAGTCAAAGCTGCACATCAATAGAGACAGGACAGACTATGTAGGGTACCATGTTGTTGTTGTTATGTGCAGTTGAGTTGGACCCGACTCATAAAAACCCCTCCTTGGGTTTCTGAGGCAGTATCACTATGGAAGTAGATTGCCCAACCTTCCTTCTGAGGAATGACTGGTGGTTTTGAACCACCAGCCTTATGGTTAGCAGTCAAGTGCCTTAGGCACTATGCTACCAGGGCTCCTATGTGGGGTACCATAGGAGAAGAAAAGATCTTACGGAGATTTAAAGGAAAAAGATATTACGCCTAGTGAAGAGGACATTATTTCATGCTCAGCACTTGTTCAAACACCACCTTCATGATGGAGTTGGTATATGAAGAAGTCCTTAAAGAAATGGTAATATTTTTTTCCATGTGGAGATAGAAAAGTGGGATTCTAGGCAATGAATTACAAGGATGGGAAAGCATAGAAACATTTTTTAGGGACAAATGAGATCCAGTTGCATTGGAGCAAAGGAAAGAATGAGAGTTTGTGGGCAAAGCTCAGAAAACCTGGTAAATCAGGATTAGGAAATTAGATTTTGTTTGAAAGGCAGTAATAGCCACTGTAGTGTTGTTTATGACTGTTAATCTGAATTGGAAAGAGTAGAGACAAATTAGGAGGTATTGTGACATGAAAACCTGGACTAGGAGAAAGTTCACCTCACTGAGACTAGAAACATTGTACGAAACACTAGAATGGAAGAGTCATAGAATTTGATAAAAAATGATTGCGTCAATCTGGGTGGCTGGGAAAAACATCAGCATATTACTAACAAAAATAGGAAATCTGAAAAGAGTTGAGCTGATGTTGGGAAAAAGAAGGCAAATTGATATGTTTAACAATAAAGCTTTCAGGAAGGTGCTAGGGAAAATACATTTGAAATTATTGGTAGAAGCATTGTTGGTGAATTTGTTGCACACACATTTAGGATTATTATGTCTTCTTGATGGATTGATCCTTTTATTATTATCTAATGCCCTTCTTTGTCTTCAGTAAGTTTCTTTGCCCTGAAATCTATATTATAGGATATTTAATATAGCCATATAGCCATTCCACTTTTATTTTGATTAGTGTTTGCATAGTATATCTTTTTCTATCCTTTCACTTTCAGTCTATCTAGGTTACTGTGTTTCAGGTGAGTTTCTTATAGACAATATCTTGTTGGATCATGTTCTTTCTTTCTTTTTTTTTTTTCTTCCACTCTTCCAATCTATATTTTTATTTAGTATATTTAGGTAAACTATTGTTATATTATGACATAAGCCTCTCACTTTATTTGATTGTTGTTTGCTCCCCCTGTTTCTCTTTCTTTGTTTCTGTTTCTTGCCTCCTTGTGGGTTACATGAACATTTTTTAAGATTCTATTTTGATTTCCTTATAATGTTTTTGAGTAAATCAATTTGCATAGTTTTCTTAGTGGTTGCTATAGGTATTACAATGTATCTTACAATGATCTTTTGGTATCAACATTTACACTCCAGTGAGATGTGGAAATGTTACTTTCACAAGGTCTCTTTTCCCTTCCTACTTTTTAATTACAAATGTCTTGAGTACTCTTTACATACATTTAGCATCACATCAGATAGTGTTGTAATTTTTGATTCAATCATTTTGAGAAAGGTAGTTATTATTTTTACTCAATTAATTATTCTTTCTTTTCCTGGATCCAAGCCTTTTTTGGAGTACCTGAGTAGTGCAAACTGTTAACATGCTCGGCTGCTAAACAAAAGGTTGTAGGTTTGATTCCACCAGAAGTGCCTCAGAAGAAAGGCCTGGTGATCTATTTCCAAAAAAATCAGCTATAGAAAACCCTATGGATCACAGTTCTACTCTGACACACAGGGGGTCTTCATAAGCTGGAATTGACTCAATGGCACATTTTTTTTTTTTTTTTTGGAGAGATTCTTTTAATCATTATTTTTGGGTAAGTCTGATGGTGACAAATTCTCTTAGTTTTCCTTCCAGTGAGAATGATTTTACTTCTTTTCATTGATAAAGGATACTTTTGTCTGATACAGAATTTGAGGTTGATAGTTTTTTTCTTTGAGCATGTGAAAAATATTGTGTCACATCTTTTTGGCCTCCATGGTTTCAGGTAAAATATCTGCTGTCATGTGAATTGATTTTTCCCTGTAGGTTATTTCTATCTGCTTGTTTTTCCAGGTTTCTGTCTTTTTCAGTTTGTGAGTAATTATGATGTGTTTTAGTGTAAGTTTCTTTGGACTTACCCTGTTTGAATCTGTTGGTTTATGTCTTTTGCAAAATTTGGGAAAAATCCAGCCACTATTTATTCAGGTATTTTTCAACACCACTATTTTCTTCCTCTCCTTCTGAGCCTCTGATGACATAAATATCAGGTTGTTTGTTATTGTGCTACAGATCCCAGAAGTCTTGTTCTCTCTCTCTCTCTTTTTGGTATGATTCATCTCTTTGTTGTTATTAAGTGCTGTCCAGTTGGCTCTGACTCATAGTGACCCTATGCACAACAAGGGAGCTCTGGTAGCATAGTGGCTAAGACACTTGCCTGCTAACCAGACGGCTGGCGGTTCAAACCCACCAGCCACTCCTCGGAAGGAAGGTTGGGCAATCCTACTTCCGTAGTGATACTGCCTCGGAAACCCAAGGAGGGGTCGCTATGAGTCGGGGCCGACTCGACGGCACATAACAACAACAACAACATGCACAACAAAACAAAACATTGCCTGTTCCTGTGCCCTCACAATCTCTGCTATGCTTGAGCCTATCATTGAAGATGCTGTGTCAATCCATCTTGCTGAGGCTTTTCCCCTTTTCTGCTGACCCTCTAATTTACCTAGCAGCTCTGGTGGTGTAGTGCCTAAGGGATCTGACTGCTAACCAGAAGGCTGGCAGTTCAAACCCACCAACCACTCCTTGGAAGGAAGATTGGGCAATCTACTTCTGTAGTGATAACTGCTTTAGAAACCCAAGGAGGGGTGGCTATGAGTTGGATCCAACTCAGCGGCAGTGAGCTTTGAGAGAATTTATCAAGCATCATATCCTTCTCCAGGGGCTGGTTCCTTCTGACAACATGACCAAAGTAGGTGATACAAAATCTGGCCATTTTTCACTTCTAAGGAGCATTACAGCTGCATGTCCAGGACAGATTTGTGCATTCTTCTGGCAGTCCATGGCATTTTCAGTATTCTTTGCCAACACCATGATTCAAAGGCATCAGATTTTTTTTTCCTTGGTCTTCCTTATTCATTGTGCTCCTTTCACACACATTGGAGGTGATGGAAAAGACCATAGCTTGGGTTAAACAAACAAAAAACCAAACTAAGTGCCGTCAAGTCATTTCTGACTCATAGTGACCCTTCCTTGGGTTTCCGAGGCAGTATCTCTACAGAAATAGATTGCTCAATCTTCCTTCTGAGGAGTGGCTGGTGGGTTTGAACTGCCAGCCTTCTGGTTAGCAGTCAAATGCCTTAGGCACTATGCTACCAGAGCTCCCTGGTGGCTAATCTTCAAAGTGATGTCTTTGCTCCTTAACACTTTAAAGAGGTCTTTTACAGCTGACTTGCGCTGACTTGCCCAGTGCAGTATGGCTCTGATTTCTTGACTGCTACTTCCATGGGTATTGCTTGTGCCTCTCTCTTTAGATTGGGTGAATTCTGTTATTCTATAGTTAATATTCACTGTATTTTTCCTTTATCATATCACTTTGCTATTGAACCCCTCTAGTGAGCTTTGATTCTCGTTATTGTATTTTTCAGTTCTTTGATATCCATTTGATTCCTTTTTATGTCTTGTATTTCTTTGATGAGATTTTCTGTTTTTCTCATTTGCTTCAAGGCTATCTTAATTTGCTTGTTGAAGCGTATTTATGATGACTACTTTGAAATCAACATCAGATGATTCCAGTATCTAAGTCATTGAAGTGTTGGCCTCTCTTGATTTCCTTTTCTCTTTTAAGTTGTGATTTTCCTCATTTTTGGTATGACAAGGGATTGTTAATAATAGGGAGGTCTCTGGTAGCGTAGTGCCTAAGTCATTTGACTGCTAACCAGGAGGCTGGTGGTTCAAACCCTCTAGCCACTCCTCAGAAGGAAGGTTGGGCAATCTACTTCCATAGTAATACTGTCTTGGAAACCCAGGGAGGGGTCGTTATGAGTCAGGGCTCACTCGATGGCAATAAGTTTGTTTTTTTGTTTGATACTTGTTAAGTGACAATCAGGATACTGGAATGATTAAACTTTAATTGTGGGGTGCCTTTATTTTCTATTCTTATCTAGTCAACCCCACTGTTACCCCCTGCTTTTCATGAATGTTTGATTAATATTCAATCAGATGCTTTATTAAAGCAGTCACTGTAGAAATTTTGAACATTTTTCAAGCTACTGCAGGCCTGTAAGGAAGAGACAGTTCTTTTCAAATCTGAATTTCTTTAAAAAGTTTTAATATAAATAAAAAATTAAAAAAATATTACTATGCAGTTGAACAGAATAGTATTTCCTCTTGACCCTACTCTTCCATTTGCCTTTGTGTTTTGAAAGTGACATGTGATGGCATGGAGCTATCATTGTATTTGGCCATCTGCTCTCAGTTAGAATAAAACTTCTGTGAGAGCAATTATTGTGCCTTAACTCTTATCACCTGTCTCTCAAAGATCTTAAGTGCTGAGCTATTAGGCAAGTGGTCCATAAATTCTTTCTCATTGAGTGTGATGTGATTCCATGCTCTAGTATGCTCACATTTTACATATATATATAATGATAATCTTTTCATGCTTTAGTTGTTGTTTATAAAGTTTGTACTTGTTGGAGGCCCTTTGCACTTTGCCATGAAGAATATCTTTTTTTCCTGTTCAAAAGACTTGCTACATCATAAGTGAATAATAGATGGCTTATCTGTCCCTACTAGTTTCAGTATATATATATATATATATGTATATATAATAGGCTGCCATTTTAAAACGGTGTTACACTCTGTCCTCCTATTCTTTACTTTGTTCACTTTTTGCTCACTCATCTAGCTGAGTGTATATCATCTATTTTCAAACTTCTTGTAATCTACCATATATTTAATGAATTCCCAGCACAGCTATGTTGCAGCAAGATCTACTGGATACTGGAGATTGATTATGTCACTGTATTTTCTCTTTGGCCTTTAATAGTGAAGAATAGTTGATAGGCAATTGCTGATGAATTCTCTCTAGCAATGAGATGGCCTATTTTTAATTACTTTTTCAGTTCTACCAGAGAAGCCTCTGAAAATAGGCTCTAGGAATTTATGTGATGACTGACTATGATGGGTTGAATTTTGTCCCCCTAAAAGATATTTTGAAGTCTTAACACCTGGACCTATGAATGTGACATTGTTTGGTGATTGTGTTTTTCTTTTGTTGTTATTTAAGTTAATGAGGTTTTATTGGACTAGAGTGATGTCTTACAAAAGGAGAGAATCCATGTGGAGACAGAGACACACAGGAAGAAGATACATACCATGTGGAGATGCATCTAATGCATACCAAGAAATGCCAGAGACTACCAGAAGTTGTAGAAGACAAGGTAAGATCTTTTCTAGAGTGGACAGAGAGAACACTATTCTGTGCCCTGAATTTGGATTTCCAGTCTCCAGGACTGTGAGAAAATAAATTGCTGTTCTTTAAAGTCACTTACTTTGTGGTACCTTGTTAAGGCATTCCTAGGAAACTAAGACACTACATTTTCAAATGCCATAGTAGTTGTTGAAGAAGTAGATTTTGGTTCCAACTGTAATGTTTTATGTTGGACTAAGAGAGTGGTTTATAAACTGTGACCAGGTAGAGTTGTTGCAGGAAATCCATCCACATGCACATAAACAGATTGTAAAAGTATGATGGACATATGGGTGTGTGTTTGGTTACAGTGGGGTGGTCTATGAAATGTTTAAACATTAGAAAGTAATTTTCATGCCCAGAAATGTTGGATATCAAGTTCCAGCAAGATGGCAGACCAGGCAGAAAGACTGCACAGACCTTTTTCAACAAAGAAAACGGAAACCAATTAACACAGACACAGAAGATAATCTTGGACCCCTGAGCCTTGAAGGGGAGGATATGGAAATGGACTAAACCCCAACTACCAGAAGAATTTGCATGAAAATACCAAAAAAGGAGACATACGGAGCTGCAGTCTGGCAGCAATCCTGAGCGATCCTGATGGCAGCTTGGAGATTCCTGACTGGTGGTAGGACCTAAGAATTAACCTAAAAATCAGCTCTGCTAGCCAGGGACTGCACAGAGGACTGCTCTGGTGGCTGGGGAATAAACGGAAAAGGTGAAGAGAAGGGCAGGCTGAGCTGTGGACTTTTGTCAGTCCAGAGGGCACCACCATTTTGAAGGTTTAAAAGTGGCTTGACTATTTTGGATATTTAAAGAGACAGCATGCTCTCAGATTCCTGGGGCTTAAGAACACGTTGTGCTTTCTAGCAGCCCCAAGGACACTTGGGACCTGAAAGACTGAAAAGGTGCGACATTCCTCTTGTTACTCTTATACCCCACACCTGCTTGGTGAATGGAGGTGTGGCTATCCCCCACTCCCACCTACCTTCTGGGCCCACAGAAACTCCATCACAGTCTGTGTGCTCAGACAGAGCCTGGGTGCCCTGCCCTGTCCACCAATTTTTTT
>NW_006921653.1:7471517-7485722 GCF_000298275.1 Orycteropus afer afer
AAAAAGTTGGATATCATTGGTATCAAGAGTGATGTGGGCTAATTTTAGTCTGCCTTAGTCTCAGCCTGTGTTTATCCATTTTATATAAGCCAGGACATCACATTCACTGGGCAAGTTTACAGGATTAATTCTGCTGTTGTCCTGTGTCTTGCACTGTGCTAGACATTATAGAATCCATCTTATACAAAAGAGATAGTAACCATAATCCTTGTACTTGAAAGTTAATGGTATTGCTAGGAATTAAGGTTTGTTAGCAGTTTCACTGGAACTTTTGTGTAAAGTTTATGACTAAGTACTAAAGTTCAGATTTAGGGTTTAATGGTAGAATTCTCACCTTCTTTGTGGGAGACCAGGGTTCCACCCTCTGTCAGTGCACCTCATGTGTAGCCATCACCCCTCTGTTAATGATGGCTTGCATGTTGCTATGATGCTGGACAGGTTTCAGCAATGCTTCTAGACTAAGGTGGCTAGCAAGAAAGGCCTGGCAATCTCCTCCCCAAAATTGTTGTTGTTGTTGTTATGTGCCGTCGATTCGGCCCCAACTCATAGCGACCCCTCCTTGGGTTTCCGAGGCAGTATCACTACGGAAGTAGGATTGCCCAACCTTCCTTCTGAGGAGTGGCTGGTGGGTTTGAACCGCCAGCCTTTTGGTTAGCAGTCAAGTGCTTTAGCCACTATGCTACTCGATGGCAAATAACAACAATCCCCAAAATTAGCGAATTAAAACCATCTGGATGACAATGGTGAGATATGTGAATTATGTAGATGGTGCAGGGCAGGGGCAGCATTTCATTCTGTTGTGCTTGGGGTCACCATGAGTGAGGGGCCAACTTGATGCCAGAAAACATAACCTTCCCAAGCTAAGCTCAGCAAGAGCTGGCTACAAGAGCTTATATGCTCTCACCGTCCGTGGTCTGAATTAATATAGTAAATTTAAAATAATAAAAGTATCTTTAATTGTGAGATAACCAAATGAATTTATTTTTGTTGACTGAAAACAGAAAAATACAGATATTTAGCTACAAAAAAACAAATGATTAGGAAGAATGGAGAGTGGTTAAAATCATGAAATTTGTTCTTAGTAAAACCTGGGACTGAGCCCCAGGTCAACTAGTTATTAGCATCTCACAGAGCTGTTATAAGGATTGATTGAGATTGTGAAAATCAAGGGCTAAGCATGGTGCCTGACTTTTAAGAAAGACTCAATGAACAATTGCAGATATTATTTAGTGTATAGCTGAAGCTGGCACTTTATGACTGGCAGCCTGTTTTTGTGAATGAAAATTTATTGGAACATAGTCATGTCCATTTGTTAATATGTTATCTATGGGTACTTTTGAGCTTTAATGCTCTAGTTGAGGCACTACAACAGTAGCCATATGGCTGGCAAAGCTGAAATTATCTACTATCTGGCCTTTTATAGAAACAAGTTTGCTGACTTCCGGTTTATAGAATAAGAGACAAGAAAACTGAGGCCAATAAATCTTTGTTGTTGTTAGTTACCATCAAGTTGGTTCTGACTCATACCCACCCCGTGTACAACAGAACAAAACATTGTCTGGTTCTTTGCCACCCTCACAATTGTTGTGTTTGAGTTCATTGTTGCAGCCACTGTGTCAATCCATCTTATTTAGGGTCTTTCTGTTTTTGCTAACCCTCCATTTTATCAAGCATGATGCCCTTCTCCAGTGACTGGTCCTTCCTGATAACATGACCAAAGTACAAGAGACAAAGTCTCTCTTTCCTCATTTCTAAATGCTCCTTAGAATTGAGAATAGAGAGATTTCATCGTCTTCTGTACTTTGGTCAAGAAATCCAAGTCTATTAATTCAAAAGTGTACAAAGACAGAAATTCTAAAAATAGTGAAGTGTAAGAAGTGGTACTGAGATGTTAAAACAAAAGCAACTGAACTAGACCCTTGTGGCTTCCTTTCTTAGTCCGTCATGGAGTTACACATCTAAATTTCAGTTGAACACGAAGGTGAGAGGGACAGGAAGCTGATTTTACTTCACTGAAGTGGTTGAAACTTGTTTACCTGTTTTCTTATCCAGATATAGAGAAAAGACTCTAGTTGCACATAAACAAAGCCAAGAAACAAAGAGTTGAATTAAAGTTAAGTGTTCAAAATAAAATAAGGAGTGTAGTCTCCTCTTCAATGAACTCTTGTTAGTTTCAGTTGTTGTGGGTGGTAGGGTACAATGTAGTAAATGAGTCAAACTGGGAATTTGTCTTGATTTAATAATTTCTGTTGTCTTTGTAATCTTTTTGTACAAATTCAGTATGGTTCATTACAAGAAGATCTCCTCCTCAAAAAGGCAAAATCTATCCCCTAGTATCATATGTAATTCAGAATTTCCTTGGAAACTGAATTTTAAATTAGCAATTCCAGACATTCTAACTCTAATTTACTAATTCTAAAATTTTCTTTAATTTTTATAAAAAAGAATTAAGTGAAAGGACACAGTGAATAATAGAGAAAAACTTACAAATTGTTGATGCTATTGGGCCATAGATGTACTGGGTTTCATATCGAGTTGCTAGTGCCTCAGTGCCAATCTTTGCAACTTTGGCCTGGAGAGAATGGACAGTTAGAATGAAATAATAGAATACTATGCAAATGACATTAATTTACTGGGGATAAGAAAATTCCATTTTACTGGTTATTTGGCTTTTGAAGGTCTAAGTAAAATAAATGGTTTATGAGAAATTTATTTTCAGTAGCTATGTTGTTGTTGTAAAGACTCTTCTAACTATGAAATCAGCCATATACAGTAATACCGTGTCTCATCTTGTGTTTCTCTCTCCTCTCTCCTCCTTCCCCCCTCCTTCCTTTCTTCCTTCCCTCCTTCTTTTTTTTTAATATATGATTTCTTCTTCTTAGATTTTTTCCTAGCTTCAGATCTTTTTCTATTCCAAAGTCAGTTTCTGCAATCTCTCCCATGTTCCTCCTTCTTTTGTCTTTATAAGTCTTATTTTGCCACAAGACTTTCCTCCACTCATGTGATTTTAGCATACAAAGAAAATAAAGAGGGTTGTCTCCTCTTTAAAATAGTTCTGTTAATTTAGAGCTTCTCTTTCAAAATGGCTTTTCATGACCTTTAATACACGTTAGTGCTTTGTGCTACGAGAATGATTGTCAGAATTAACTTTAATAGCATATAGTCACTAACATATTGGCACTCAAAATAAAGATTTTTTTTAGTATATATATATATCATGTGTGTAACCAATAGATAAATATTGCTTAATCTATTTAGTTGTCATGTAAAAACAATTATTTTATTCAAAGTGATTTGTTGTGAATATATGTATTTTTAATCACTTAATACCATTTTTCTAGAATAGATTACAGTCTCTTTACTAAATATTTGCATAAATCAAACAAACTTACAGGCTCATATTTTCAGTGAGTTTGGTTAAACGATTGACTATAGAGCACATTTTACTTGTGTATTTTCTTTGTTTTATAGTCACACATGGTTTTAATGACTGGTTCATATCTCTGCACCAACTCAAAATTAAATGCTGTTAGGATGACTACAGGAGCTCTGGTGGTGTAGTGCCTAAGGCATCTGACTGTTAACCAGAAGGCTGGTGGTTCAAACCCACCAGCCACTCCTGGGAAGGAAGGTTGGGCAATGTACTTCTATAGTGATACTGCCTCGGAAACTCAAGAAGGGATACCTATGAGTTGGATCCAACTCCATGACAGTGAGAGGATGACTACAATTGACTGAGATCATAATGACAATTGTAACCTTTAATTTTTTATTTTTAAATGTGGTGGTATTTGAGCTACAGCTTTTACAGAAAGTGCTGTATTTGTCAGCCACCATTGAATCTAGGACACAGAACTTCATCTTCTGTATTTCTTTTCTTCTACAACAATTCAAAATATCCATGTAGCTATCTATTCACTCTGCCAGTTCTTTTTATTCACTGGAACCAAATGCAGAGGTTTTTTTTTCCCTTTAATCAGCTAATATGATAATATCAGTTTTCATAGAAAAGAAAATGATTCTTAGTGGATTATAGTTCTAGAAGGCAGCATGTTCTTAGTGAGGAAGCTTCACAAATATTTCTAATATTTTTTCTTTAGATAGTAAATGTATCATTTCTATGTGATTGGGAAGGTAGAAACACAATTGATCTCCTTAAATCTGTTGTCAGGGAGATAGGACTAGCAGATCTCTTTGCTATTCCATTATGCTTTTTCTGTGTGGGGTTTTATTGTATGACCCAAAGAAAATGTTAAACTCCACAAAAGATCTGTGTAGTGATAATATTCTACTCTGGATTGTACAGATATTGTTTCCTATCTTTTTAGAATAACATTTAATGATTTTATTTTCTATACACTTTAATCAATTGAAAGTTAATCTCAAGAATACAATTTTATCTCCATGCTAAACTTCATTAGTTCTTTACTTTGGCATTAAAATTTGAAAATCTTTCAATATAACCGATATTGTTAATGAAGCATAGATGAAGTCAATGCAGGTGTCAATGCATGAACCATATAGTTGTTTCTACTTACAAGGTCCTTGTGGTTAGGTGCCAGTTTTGAAGTATATCCATAAGGAAACATTAGCATCTGGGAATAGGCGTGGAAGGTGATGTAGGCCTTGATTGAGTTCAGGTGGCTTCGAATGAAGTCAGCGACAGCTTTGGTCTCTTTCTCGGACTCTGGGGCAGCACCTTGATAGGTATCTCCACATGGGTTATTGTTTCCAGGAAATGCTGCAGGAAGACATAGCTGGATGAGATAAAAACCTGCTTCCCATTACTGCAGCCCTTTCCTTGGCCAATGTGGATTCACAAAACACTTGAAACATTTCAGGATTCCAGGTTCACAGGATGGTTTCAATGGCTTCAATGTCACTGTTACTGTATAGTAATTTTGCTTACACATGTCAGATTATAACAGACTTGTTAGGTACTGTCAAGCCGATTTTTGACTCATAGCAAGCCTGTGTGACAGAAGAGAACTGCCTCATAGGGTTTTCATGGTTATAATCTTTATGCAAGTAGAGCACAGGTCTTTGTCCCACAGAGCTGCTGGGTAGGTTCAAACCACTAACCTTTCAGTTAGCAGCTGAGTACTTAACTGCTGCATCACCAGAGCTCCTTGTAATAGACTTCTAAAATAAACAATCAAACCCACTGCCATGGAGTTGATGCTGACTCATAGTGACCCTGCAAGACAGAGTAAAACAGCCCCGTAGGGTTTCCAAGGCTGTAATCTATGGAAGCAGACTGCTACAGCTTTCTCCTGGGGAGTGGCTGGTGGTCTTGAAATGCTGACCTTTTGGTTAGCAGCTAACCACTTCACCATTGCTAATCTCTTGGAATATGCTTAGGCTTGTTTACTACCCTTCCCTTTACTAGGTCACAGAAATAATACATCAGAAGCAGCCTAGGAGTCGGAGAACCCTGAGATCCAATGCAACACCAGACTTTACTAGCTAGGGAGTGATATAAATTACAATTTCTGAACCTGTGTTTCTTCCATTTGTTTCAGTAGGGAGCTCTCAGTTGGGATAGCTGCTTTTATCATATTCATTACGGGAGAATAGAATTGAAAGCCAAGGTGATATTTTCCACAAAATTAGGTACAGAAAAAAATATACAAAATGGGACAGTGGTAACTTAGACTTGAATGTCTGTAATCATAAAGTTATATTTGCAAAGCAAGCACAGCATCATGGGATCTAGTAGGCCTCTGCTTGTCAAATCTCCCATTCATTACATTCCTATTAGTCTTTTTCATTTTTCTCCCCTCACCATAGTGCTAAATATCTGAAGAATTACCTATATGTTGGTTTTGAGTCAATTATGACTTATAGCAATCCTATGGGGCAGAGTAGAACTGCCCCATAAGGTTTCCAAGGCTGTAAATCTTTGTGGAAGCAGACTGTCCCATTTTTCTCCCTCAGAGCCGCTGGTGGATTCAAACCACGAACCTTTTGTTTAATGGCCAAATGCATTAACCACTCTGCCACTAGAGCTGTCTGTTTTATTGGCTCTTTATCAACTTTTATCACCAGGAAGAGAATGGGACCTCTGGATTGTACCTAACTTTTAGCATGTTAGATACATTAGGGAAAAAGTAGCTTGAGAAACAACCTTCTAAGAGACTACCTCCTCACTCCCATTTCCTTGTATTCCTACAGCAAAACATGTGCAACCCTTTATTTTCCATTTTGTGAGTTAGAAAATGAACACTCAGGGAATACCCAAACCAGTAAAATCAGTTGCTGTAGAGTTGATGCTGACTTATTATGACCCTATGTGTGTCAGAGAAGAACTCTGCTCCACAGAGTTCCCAATGGGTGATCTTTCAGAAATCTACCAGCCCTGTCTTCTGAGTTGTCTCTGAGTGGACTTGAACCTCCAACCTTTTGGTTAGCTGCCCACAGCAGCTCAGAACATTAACAGTTTGCACCTTCAGGGACTTCAGGGAATATCTCTCTTTACTGAAATAAACAGGTAGTTTAGCTAAGTTTGGTGTTTAAACACTCTTTATAGCAGTTTTCCTGGAGACCAAGTTTGCTACTCACAGTTCCATGAAGCATTAAAATTCCTGTTGAGGTCAGTTCCGATGCATCTGGAGTTTTTGTTCTTAGAACGATTTTTTCTCCACATGCGGTTCTGCAGGATTGAATGATGGAAGTATTTATATCAAATCAGTCGGCATTTTTCAATTTGATTATTTCTGATTCTCTCTGCAGGTGTCTATAGTTTTATTTGACATTTATCTAGTTAACTTGAGACACTTTATAATAAAGAGAAAATACTACTTCCATAATTTATAATATTTCCAGAAACATTGTTTTTTATATTTATATTCTTCAGCCCTTATGAAATAATTCAGTTTGTTTGGAAAGCTACTGATTAGTTCTCAGTATTAGAAAATGATCAATGGTGTTCTGAAATTACCCATAATTGAAATGATGACTTCATAACATCTTTCACCATTTATAGATTCAGACGTAATACAGGCCAAATTTTAACTGTTGGAACATCATTTTCATAAAATAAATTGATGTGATACTGTTTTTCTGAAATACAGGATCAATCTTATTTACCAACAACAGGGAATAAAAGATTCTGTTAAAAGACATACAAAGAGCCAAATATCTGTGTTTTTCTTCTATAGTCTTTTTCTTTTTTTTGGTGGGTATAATGATCTCACCTCAAATCCTTTCCCAGTGACTTTTGCTCTGAAATTATTGTGCTCATAATGCCTTTAAATGACTTTTATTCTTAGCTAGAATTTGCTTTTGCAATATCATGTACTCATACATTTCTTTTAAAATTGCTGCTTTTAAATTTTTTTTCCCTCCACATTATTAGCCTTGGTAGTAAAAGTTTCATACTATTTCAAGGATACCTAAGCAACTAGGAAATAATCCTTGCTTTAGTCTGAAATTGAGGTTTTTTGAAAGTATATGTTTCTAAATTGGAGTTGACTAGTTAAACTTAATGCCTAACAGTTGATGTGCATTAAAGTCAGTAAATAATAGATCATATAAATGGAAACAAGAGTGTAGAGTAGTACCTGTGTCCATGACCAAATGTATCCATCAACGTTGAAAACAGGAAGGACATAAAAAGTCATTCGGTCCAGGAGTTTGGTCATAATTTTGTTTTTTCCATAACTTTTAGTTGCCTGTAGGGAGAAGAATAATTTAAGCTATTGGTGTGAAATTTAGCTGCTATATGGAAAGCTGTGGTTATAGTAGCAATGACTCTTATTCTTTGAGTCATTTGCCAACGTCACATAGGTAGATTATAAACATTATTTTCCTCTTAATGGCACAAAAATAGATGACCCATGTAGATGGCAGAAAAAATAAACACTTATTAAGATTAGTGAAAATAATTAAACAGAACATTTCTCAAAGGCTTATTCAATTATTTAGACTTGTGCCATTCCAAGTGCAGCAAGCAAGATGCGTTGCATAGGAAGAATGGAGGCCAAGCGGAAAATGAACACTACAGTTTGTTTTAAATGGATTCTTTCCCTCTCATCATTAGGTAAATATAGATTGAATATGTATGGAAAAACTGGAGAGGCACTAGAAAATAATTTTTATTCTGTTAATAAGAAATATTCAAGAATTTAGGGATTGAGCAGTCAACTTTTTTCTCTCACATCTGACTGAAATTTCACTAATTATCTGGACTTTCTGTGGCTAGTGACAGTCTCTCGCAGCATTCTTGGAAAATTTCTTCCAGGTACATCTGCATTTGTAGCCAAAAGATTTCTTATATGCCTGTGATGTGTGTCCCTTTATGGGCTAAGAAGAACCCTTGGTTCTCAGCCAGGAGAGCTAAAATAATTGCAGGGATAAATCAATTCTACTAGCAAATTCTTTCTTAGCAAAAGTGTCCATGCTCAGAAAGTTGATGTCATGCACATCCCATCAGTGTGTTGTATGCAATAGCTGGGAGAAAGGCAAAGTTAAAAGATAGCAGGAGCCAGAATACAATAGAAATAGAGTGAGAGAAATAACAAAGGGGTCCACTTATAAGCTTGTTTTTGTTGTTGTTGTTTTGCCATCGGGTTGGCCCCGACTCATAGCGACCCCTCCTTGGGTTTCCGAGGCAGTATCACTCCGGAAGTAGGAATGCCCAACCTTCCTTCCGAGGAGTGGCTGGTGGGTTTGAACAGCCAGATTTACCTTTAAAAAGTGAGCTTTCACTTGAAAAGGATATTTAAATATGAGCATTCCCAGTACTTGCATGGATAGTGGAAAATCTAAATGGGAACTGTTTTGGTTACATAGTGCCACTCTAACAGAAGATACCACAAATAGGATTGTTTGAATAAACAGGAATTCATTCTCCTACAGTTTGGAGGCATTAAGTCTGAGTTCAAAGCGCCAGGTTCTAGGGGTTGGGTGAAGGCCCCTCAATCTTGGTCTTTAGCTCTGTCTCCTGCTCCTGGCCCACTGAAGCTAGATGCTTTTCTTCACTCAAGCAGCTGCTGGCTGCTGAGGCTGACAAGCCCAAGATTGACAAGTAAAAAGGCACAGTCCCGATGTTACCAAACCACACAGCAGTCCATTAATTCAAGTCCATTGGAAGTCCCGAGGTTGGCAGAGCATGGCGGGCTGCTAAACAATGACATGGCTACATGCAGGGTCCACGTGTGCCATATGCTAGAGACCATTCCCAAAGCTGTTTCTTATATACAGGAAGCAGACCACATATCCAAAGCAGCTACTCAGCTGCTCTAGTAGATTCCACTGTGGAGTTAAATACCAATCTCACCATAGGGAATAACTACATTCAGCTTCTCAGCCACTCAACCAGGCCCAGCCAAGTTGATACACAAACTTAACTACCACAGGAAGTAAAGGTCTCTACTTTGAACTCATTGAAGAAAGGTCAAATTTATAGGTAGTCACTATAAGTCAGACTAGACTCTATGCCAGTCGGTTTTGGTTAATGGAAGATGGAGTCCCTGGGTGATGCAAATGGTTATGTGATGGGCTCCAAACTGAAAGCATTGATGTTTCACACCCACCCAGAGGCACCTTGGAAGAAAGGCCTTGCGATATGCTTCTGAAAGTTCACAGCCATGAAAATCCTATGGAGCACAGTTCTAGTCTAAAGCACGTGGGGTCACTATGACTCAGAACTGACTTGATGGCACTTGTACTTGTTCTAATCTGAAGATAGTTTCAGATTTACCTTACTTCACTATAGGAAAAACTTCCATATTATACTCAAAAAGAGTTACTTTTAAACTCAAAAACTGTCAGCTGGAATTCAAGAAGTTTGAAGGAAGGTATCAATTTTATAAAAATTGCAACGATGAGTAAAATCCTGATCATTTATTTTCTGACAGCACCAAATGCAGGCTCTTGTACTTAAGTGGAACTGCACTCGCGTGGAAAGGGCACTCAGTTAAGTGCTGGAGACTTGATAGTCAAAGGAGAATTGCGAGAGTGTTCCAATTCACTTACCTGATAGACAAACCACTGGCAGAATGCTGGGGAGACCCATTCTCGTGCATGGATGCCACAGTCCATAAAAATAGACTTCTTTTCTTCGTTCTGTTTCCCAACCTATTTAAAAGGAAATTTGAGATATTATTTTGCACGAACTCACACATTGGTCCCATGTCCCATACCTCATTTATATTCTCTTCAAAACAACTCTTTCCACTGTCTATTGTTGAGTGAGTAGCTGTGTAATGCATATATTGTTCTCAGGGAGGACCAGGGAGGGCCATATACTTAAATGTCTATACATAATTCATAATCTGCCATGTGCTGAGTTTTGAAAATTGTTTCTTAGTGTCAGAGTTACTTTAGGATTTTTAAAGTCACAGTCTATTGTTTCTCTCGTTTTATTGCGAACATGCTTTGAGCTGAGAAATAGATTAAAAAGTTTCTTTTGTTTCTGCCATTTGTTTTTGTTTGTTCAGCATCCTAAGCTGGAGTTGTTTAGCCTGGAATAGTGAAGATTCTGTAGTGTGTTTGGAGTGGGGAGATCGAGGGGTGGTAGAAAGTGGCTGGATATTTGAAGGGTTATAATTTTGATGAGAGTTTATGTTTGTTTTAGATGGTTGGACAGAATGAATGTGTGGGAGTTCAGGGTAAAGAAAGGCTTCCCAGTTGTTAGGGGGCTGCTTCAGGGAGCAGTATCTTTGGATGTACAAAACTCCAGCAATAGTCAATGGCTATTGTCAGCCCTGTAATAGATGGGAATCATTCCCCCATCAAGGTGGGATTGAAATGGTTCATTTTCTGTTCTTGGATTCTATGATTCTATAATACTTATATTTCTCTCTTTTTCATGACATTCATTTATCAGTTTCACTGAATTTTAATGATTGGAAACTCTTATATACACCAGGGAATTCACAAACTCTTGCAGAGAAAGATATGGGATGAGATATTATGTAGCTAGTCTACTGTGTAAACTTTGACAACTGGTTTATTCAGGCATTTTCTTGCTTCCACCTAAAACCATTTGTCACTTCTACTCTTGAATGGACAAGTTAAACATTCTTCAAAAGGGAAAGACTTCTGATTGTCTTAACATTAGCCCAATTGTGTCACAAAGTAATTTTTGAATTCATCTTTTGAACATGAATAAGAATCATTTGGTCTTGAACTATTTTTACCTTGAGAACATATAGTGGATTATCTTCAACAGTCGTTCCAATTTTAATACGAGATACCATTTCAGGGCGCTTATTCATCATTTTTTCAGTCCAAGCAACAATCTTAGGAGAAAAACCCATTTTAAGGAATTAGAATAAAAGAAAACTCACAACAAATGTTTGAGGGTGACATTTTTCAAAGTATAGGCATTTGATACTGTACCTTGTCCCAGTTATTATATTTTGTATAGCTGTGCCTGCCTGGGATATCTTCTTTAACATCAAACTGTTTCTCAATCTCTTCTTGCAGATCATGAATCAAGATTCTGTTTGACAGAGAAATGATAAAATACACATTTACTAGAAACGGAAAGTGCAGATATCTTTCATTTGCAGAAATTTTCTCTTCCGTTTCTTCTATCTTTGATCAGGTTAGCCCTGTCTCTTCATGAGTCTCCTCTAGCTCTGTCTCTCAGACATGTCATGTGTCTAGCTTCTGATCCCCCATTTATCTTGATCTGTGTTATGCACTATGGTAGCTTCTAGCCACATGTGGCTAGTGAGCATTTAAAGTACAGCTCATCTGAAAATAGTGAGTGCTGTACCTGTAAAATATGCATTTTAGACTTAGTATAAAAAGATGCAAAATATCTCAATAATATTTATATTGATTACATATTGAAATGATGATATTTTAGATTTACTGGGTTACATAAAACATATTGTTAAAATTAATTTCATCTGTTGCTTTTTACTTTTTTGTTGTGGCTACTAGAACATTGGGAACTCTGGTAGCGTAGTGACTAAGGCACTTGACTGCTAACCAGAAGGCTGGTGGTTCAAAGCCATCAGCCACTCCTTGGAAGGAAGGTTGGGCAATCTACTTCCGTAGTGATACTGCCTTGGAAACCTAAGGAGGGGTCTCTATGAGTCGGGTCTGACTCTGCGGAACATAAGAATAACAACAACTAGAACATTTAAAATTACATATTTGGCTTACATTGTATTTCAATTGGTCAGTGTTAATCTACAACCAACTTTCACCCTTCTTCAAAGTACATGCATAAACACTAACATAGACACTGCACAGGTAACCATGGATATTCTCATCTACAAATCTTTAGATCATCCTTATAATTTCACACTTTGAGGGCCAGGAGAAACTTGAATAATAATAGCAATAACAGCAAACACCATTTACTGTTACTACGTGCTAGGCATTTAAGGAGCACGGGTGGTGCAGTGGTCAAAGTGCTTGACAGCTAATTGAAAAGTCAGCAGTTTGAACCCACCAGCTGCTCAGCAGGAGAAAGATGTGGCAGTCTACTTTCATAAAGATTTACAGCCTTGGAAACCCAATCGGGGGAGTTCTACTCTGTCCTATAGAGTCACTAAGAGTCCGAAACTACTCGATGGCAGTGAGTTTTTAGACATTGCCCTGAACACTTTACATATATTAACTCATTTAATCTTCACATGATATTTTTATCCTCATTTTACAGATGAGAAAACTGAGGCACAGAGTGTTTAAATAACTTGCCCATGATTACAGAGCTAGAAATTGGCTAAGATGGCTTGGGTGGGGAAAGACAGGAAGCAGGAAGAAACTTTGGAAGGCTAACCTTAGGGTTCAGAAATCTTACACTTTCACCCTGTTCTCTTCCTACATCTCTCCTCAAGTCATCTCACCTCATCGTGGAGTCCCATGGTTCTAATGGAGGACCTGACAGTCTTCACATCAACTGTTACTGTGACCCCTGTATTTGTATCTCCAGTTCTGGCCTTGCCCCTGAACTTGGGATTTGGACATCCAACTGCCAACCCAACATTTTCACTTGGATTCAGAAAGTGATTCTCAACTTGAAATTCATTTTACTTTATTTTATGTGGTGGAGACCTAATTAGGTTTGTTATCAAAGAGTTTACTAATTATTCAAATACTATAATACTAATAATAACTTCTATTTATTATTGTTTAATATGTGTCAGGTACTGTTTTGTGCTAGGTTTATCTTTTGAACACAAATAAGAATTTTATTTAATGTTTTCAATATTATCACTATTTTACAGGTGACAAAATTGTTCCTTTGGATGTTTCAGTACTTTTCCCACATCACACAAAAGGTGGAAATTGAACATAAGCTTGTCTGACTTCAAAATTAATATTTTCAAATACCATCACCATCATATACAAAATATTTTTGTCTGTTTTGGAATTTTCTATTCTGCTCCATTGATATATTTTCCTACTGTTTTGTAAGAACTGAACTATATTTAATTAAGGTACATTTTAATGTAGGATAAAATGTCTCCCTCGTCCCCTTTTAATAAATGGTTGGCAGAATAATTTTGTTAAATTAGAAAAACCTTGGCTTTTCATTGGAATCACATTAAATTATGAATCAATTTGAAAGCAATCTTATTTTTTAATAAAGAAACATAATATAGCTGTAGGAACTCTGGTGGCGTAGTTCCTAAGGCATTTGACTGTAAACCATAAGGCTGGCAGTTCAAACCCAGTAGCCACTCCTTGGAAGGAAGACTGGGCAATCTACTCCTGTAGAGATACTGCCTCGGAAATCCAAGGAGGGGTTGTTATGAGTCGGGACTGGCTCAATGGCAGTGAGTTTGATTTTTGGTTTTAATATAGCTGTATTTTTTTTTTTTATTCTTCAGTGAAATTTTGAATATTTATTGTTTATTAATAGATTTTTAAATTACCCTTGTGAGTAGCTTTTTGTCTTCCATGATAATTTTGAACTAATTATCATTCATTTATTAAGAAAGTTATTGCTTTGGTTATCCTACTACCCACTTTATAATTCAATTTTACAACAGATATTGTTAGTATCAGCCATTTAAAGAAAAGAACTATCTTTTTTATTTCTAAGAAATTTTTAGTTATGCCTTTAGGGCTTTATGTGTAGCTATTTCTTCTGCAAATAATTATACTTTCTACTTCTTTTTTATTTTATTTATTGTGATTTGGGTGAAGATTTACAGAGCGAATTCACTTTCCATACAGCAGTTCACATATACTTTGTCTCATGTCACTGACCACAGTTTACAATGCAACAGCTCC
>NW_006921653.1:7488222-7489970 GCF_000298275.1 Orycteropus afer afer
AAAAAAAAAAAACACCTTAAATGGTGGGGGCAGAATTTCAACCAGGCACAGGGAAGAGAAAAAAAATGCTGAAAACTAGGACCTGGTAGGGAAGATTAAGAATAATAATAAAAAGGACAAAAGTATTAATAATATTAGTTGGTTTGAAATGGACAAATAAAGCAAATTAATCATCAGGAAAAAGAAAGCGAAAAAGAAAAAAAAAAATCGGTGGAGGACTGGGTAGTGCACCCAGGTTCTTTCTGAGCACTCAGACTGTGATGGAGTTCCTGTGGGCGCAGACAGTAGGTGGGAGTGGGGATGGCTACACCTCCATTCACCAAGCGGGTGTAGGGTGTGGTAACAAGAAGAATGTCGTACCTTTTCAGTCTTGCAGGCCCCGAGTGTCCTTGGGATTGCTAGAAAGCAGGCTGTGTTCTCAAGCCCCAGAAATCTGTGAGAGTGCTGTCTCTTTGAATATCCAAAATAGTCAAGCCACTTTTTAAATCTACAAAATGGCGGTGCTCTCCGGACCTGCAAAAGTCCACAGCTCAGCCCACCTTTCTCTTCACCTTCTCCGTTTGTTCCCCAGCCCCCTGCACAGTCCTCCGTGCAGTCCCTGGCTAGCACTAGCAGGGTGATTTTTAGGTTAATTCTTAGGTCCTACCACCACTCGGGAATCTCCAAGCCGTCTGTTGCTGCCAGACTGCAGCTCCGTGTGTCTCCTTTTTTGGTATTTTCACGCAAATTCTTCTGCTAGTTGGAGTTTAGTCCACTATTCTATCCTTCCCTTCAAGGCTCAGGGGTCCAAGATTATCTTCTGTGTCTTTGTTAATTGTTTTCCCTTTTCTTTGTTGAAGAGGGTCTGTGCAGTCCTTCTGCCTAGTCCGCCATCTTGCCGGAGCTCTCTACTTTCTACTTCTTTTCTAATAACTATTTCTATTTCTCCTTGCTTTATTGTGTTCTCTACACTTCTTAACAATGGTAAATACAGTAGTGAAAGAAGGCATTCTTTTTTTTTCCCCTAACTTTAACAGGAATACCTCTAGTCTTTCACCATTAAGTATGATGTTGTTTGACATTTTGAGATTAATATGCAGTATCTATTGACATGATCAAATTATTTCAGCCATTCATGAATAGATGCAATAAATTTCATCATTAGATTCCTTAATACGTTCCATGTTATGTTACAGCCATAGGAGATTTACAACACCTTCACATAGAGCCTAATTCTTTTGATTTTATATTCAGTTCTAGAAAGCTTAAGAGAAACTTATTCGACATAAGGGGAAACAACTCCCTGAAAGAATGCATACTAATAACATTAGATGATAGTTGATAGGAAAAAAGGAATAAAAATCTACAAACACAGACAGAAGAATTTAATAAACATAGGAATCGGTGGTCCTTTGATGTAAGTTCAAACGGCCTAATGTGCTTTGCTTTCCATAGCTTCAGTCACCCATGATAATATCATTCTCTTATAGCACAGTAAGAAAATCAGTGTTTATAATGATGATGTTGTTAGCTGCTGTGGATTGGGCCTCTGACTCATGGTGACCCCACGCACAATGGGATTGCACCATTTTGATACATAAGGTTTTCACTCGTTGAGTTTTGGAAGTAGATTGTCAGGCCTTTCTTCCTAGTCTGTCTTAGTCTGGAAGCTCTTTGCCAAAAATCTGTTTGGTGTCATTGTTGTTGTTGTTGTTTGCCGTCGAGTCGGCCCCGACTCATAGCGACCCTTCCTTGGGTTTCTGAGGCAG
>NW_006921653.1:7490340-7504437 GCF_000298275.1 Orycteropus afer afer
CCAACCTTCCTTCTGAGGAGTGGCTGGTGGGTTTGAACCACCAGCCTTCTGGTTAGCGGTCAAGTGCCTTAGGCACTACACCACCAGAGCTCCTGTTCGTAATGATAACCATCCCTAAAAGATACGCTATATTCAATATAGTCTATTTTACAGGGTAGGAAACTGTGACTTAGAGTTGAAATATGTCAATGAAAATATTTAAAATAAATGAGTATTTTGGAGATATACTTACCTGAGTGATTTTCTTATTTAGATTGACTCCATGTTAAAAATAAAAGTTATCACTCTGTTTTTGTTAATGATGCACACATATATTTTTCTTCTATGTTAGTAATGAGTCTTGTGTAGAGAGGTGCTATCTATTTTTTGACATCTATTCTAATTATTTAGGTCAGTATCATGCACTCTTTCTGCCTCCATCAGACATTTGTGGGACCCATCCGCAGCGTGACTCCTTAATACTTCATGTGATAGGGGTGAGTTTCTCTTTCTGAGCTTCAGTTTGATCATTTTTACAGTGGGACTAAATATACTACTAGGATTGAGGTGAGGATGAAATGAAGTGAATTATGAAAAGTGTGTGGTACTGTGTTTGCGTTGAGGTATCTACTGGGTAATGTTGTTGTTAGATGCCAGTTGCCATTGAGTTAATTCTGATTCATGATGATTCCACATGTACAAAGGAGAAATGCTCCATAGGGTTTTCAAGGCTGTGAACTTTCAGAAGCTGATCACCAGGCCTGTTCTGAGGTGCGTCTGGGTGGGTTTGAACCACCGACCTCCTGGCTAGTAGTCAAGCACTTAACCATTTGCGCTTAACGAACGTAATAGGCACCCTGTGCACCCCTGTATAATAGTAAAGTTGAGTCACAAAATGAACGATGACTATACAGACTTATGGTTTTTTTTGGCCTGGCTTTGGCTATAAGTGGTTGTTGGCTCTTTGATTTCTTCAAAGTCTTAGGAAGATGAAGTGTGACACTGCAGAGTTCCACTCTACTTGTTGGTTTCTCCTTGCTGATTGACTGACTGATCTGAGTTCTGATGCAGAACACGAACATGGTGTACTCCTAATTAGAGTTTATTTAGCACATGGGACCAAGCGCTGCTCATGAATATTGATTCCCATTAACAGCACTGACAAGCACGTTATTATGCACATTATATCTAACTCACTGTGTGCTTTGCTTTTGACTTATGATGAATCTGGTATTTCTGAGCAAATACATTTATAGCAATAATTTTGGTATCAGGTGGGGTTAGTTGTACTAAAACTCACTCAAAGCCTGAGAAGGTTTGAGATTACATTTTGGATGGTCAGTGCAGATATCATTGTTTTAAGCTTGAAAGAAGCCATGTGAGCTTTGCCACACCTGTGTTAATAAAAGGAAAGGAACCAGGCAAAGAGAAATTTCATGGCCTCCAAGGTTGATTCTTAATATCAGGCAGTATTAATTAGTCACAGGAAGCTTGTATTGAAGAATATTTTTAGACTTACATATATCAATTTAGCTCTTGTGATAACAGCCACAAAAGAACATCATGGGAGCTGAAATACGACCTTGCCACAAATGCAGCTGCATGAGGATTTTGAAACTCATTCCAGATTGTGCTGACAGGGACTAGAAATCAGACCTTAGGCTGGAAATTAAGAACTAGGGCTAGATGTTATTTTTACAAGCCCTTTGACTAACCAACAGCCAGGATCAAGCAGATGACTTTCTTTCAAATATTATTTTAGTACTCCAAGATTTGCTTAATTCGTTAAAAAAAGATGTTCTTAAATGTAGGTGGAATGAAGGAGAATTATCAGTGGGGATTTAGTCATACAAATGGCTAATATTTACTGTCTTTCCTACGTGTCAGGCACTATGCTCAGCACTGTGTGTGTGTTTTCTCATTTAATCTATTAATGATAACACTATTGAGTTGTCAATAGTGTTAATCAGGTTTTATTATTGCCTCCATTTTTGCAGAAGTTAGGTCAATTCCCCAAATTGACTTAACTGGTAAAATGCAGGAGTTGGGATTCAAACCTAGAGATGTCTGCTTAACTCAGTACTCTAGCTGTGAGGTGTTATACAACAAGACCTCTGTCACGAGTGAACTCCCTGGTGTTGCCACTCTCCTTAATCTATACAGCCTGGGGTGGGGTCTGCCCTATCGATCAGCTCTCATGGAAGCCTATATCTCAAGATCAGGGGGCAGGTAAGTGGTTCAGAGAAGATGAATTCAAATACGGCAATTTCAAGGCTCCTTCCCTTTGCTGATTTTAGAGGTGGCATAGTGCCTAAGGCATTTGACTGCCTTATAGTAGACGACCTTATATAATAGAGCTGACAAGGGGCAAGGTTGTAGTCACTTCTTGGCCACAGCCAGCTACCAAGAGGGAGTGAAGGGTTGGACCTGTGGGCTCGGTACCATAGTCACAGGGGACATCAAACTATACTGGCATGACATACTACACAAAAAAATTGTTCCACATCCTACTTTGGTGAGTAGTGACTGGGATCTTAAAAGCTTACAAGTGGCCATCTAGATGCAATGATGGGTCTCTCCTCATCCAGAGCAAGGAAGAATGAAGAAAACCAAAGACACAAGGAAACAATTAGTCCAGGCGACTGGTACATCATGTGATCCTCAGCCTATATGAGACCAGAAGAACTAGATGGTGCCTGGCTACCACTGTCAACCACCTGGAGGGGGAACTCAGTAGGAGATCCTGGATAGAGTGGGAGAACAATGTGGAACAAAAGTTAAAATCATTTAAAAAAAAAGGACCAGGTTTGCTGGTCTGATAGAGGCTGATGGAACCACTGAGACTATGGCCCCTAGTTGCCCTTCAGGTCTGGAATTGAACCCACTCCTGTGGCTTCCAGCCAAACAAAAGGCATATGAGCTTAACATTTACATTGGGTAGATACACTCCTTGGAGAGAACAATCATGGGAGAATAGAAGGGCTGTGTATACACAGGGAGACAGCTCAGGTGGCAGGAGTGCATGGGAGGGAAGGACACAGGGAAGAAATAACTATGGGGAGGGAGGTAGTGGGCGGGGAGCTGTTGCATTGTGGTAAATAAATTGTAGTCAATGTCATGAGAAAAAGTGTGTGAGCTGCTGTATGGAAAGTGAATTTGCTGTAAACTTTCACCTAAATCACAATAAAAATTAAAAAAAAAGTGTATGGATAAACTTGGCATATGAATTTTTGTCTGACTGAACATTGTAAGGTAATTAGACATTAATATGAAGTTGTGATTATCACTGTGTCAGTTTGGCATGTATCTTATTTGCATTTCCCATATAACCTTATGTGGATCCTAATAAGATTTTGGTGTACTATATTTTTTAAGTTTTATGTTTATAATAATAATAATTTCCTGAATAGCCTTTCTTTAACAGCTCTTTCTTTTCTAATTTTAACTTTTTATCAAAGAAAAGAGAATGTTAAATATTGACTATCTAAAATGTAATAAGGGAGCTCTGGTAGCATAGTGGCTAAGACACTTGCCTGCTAACCAGACAGCTGGCGGTTCAAACCCACTAGCCACTCCTCGGAAGGAAGGTTGGGCAATCCTACTTCCATAGTGATACTGCCTCGGAAACCCAAGGAGGGGTCGCTATGAGTCGGGTTTGACTTGACGGCACATAACAACAACAAAATGTAATAAAGTTAGTCATAAAATGAGGATTTTAATTGATGAATTACAATATGGTGTCTGCCCTTCTTACCTCAGTCCAATAGATGTCCTTTTCTTTTAGACATTTATTTACCAGTCCAATCAGGTTTGTTAATTAGTATAGGCATAAAAAACTCTAAACCAAACTCACTTCCATTAAGTTGATTCAGACTCATAGTGACCCCCATTTCCAAGTTTGTACATTTTCATGGAAGCAGACCACCTCATCTTTTTTTCCATAGAGCAGCTGGTGAACTCGAACCACTGACCTTTTGGTTAGCAGCCAAATGTCTTAACCACTATACCACCAGAGCTCCTTAATATATGCATAGTATTTGTTTTTTGGATTTGCCTTTTATGATTTCGCAAAAGTGTAAATAAAAAGGAAGGGAACATGCTATTTTAAAATCAAATCTGTCTCAGTGTACTATTCAAATTTCTGAAAATTAAAAAAATATGACACACAGATGCTTTAAGCTAAACAGTGGTTTATATGCACTGTCTAATGAAGGGTGTCTAAGTAAATCATTGTGTCAAACCAGCTTCTTACTATAGTTTTATTCAGGCTGGTGCCTGAGTCCAACCAGATGTTTCTGTTCTTAGAACCTTCTTTTATTACTGACTGACACTAAGTAACACATATAATTAATATGCAAATAAAATTATCTATATAATTAGTACTTGGAGACAAGATTTTAAATAGTTCTTGTCTGCACAGATCACTTTACATATTTATATTTCTGAGAAAGGTAACTATCTAATTATGTGGATTTCCCACAACTATGGCTAATTTGGGCCAATTTCTAGAAATCATGTTCTAATTAGATAAAACTAATTTTTATAGGTAGTTTAACACTTTGCTCCTTGATGTAGACAGGAAGAAATATCTTTATATAAGCAAGTGAAAAACACACTATTTATGAGGATCTGGATCTAACATCTATTTGAATCAGGCTCAGAAGAGTCTAGAGGACCAAAGAAGAGAGAGGGCTGATATGAATGCTTTGCAGGGCTTCCAACTGATTCATTCCCGCTAGAGTCCCTGCTGACAATTTGCATTTCCACCCCAGATATACTGAAATATAATCTATAGATTTTAACAAGATCTGTTGTAAACATAAGAATCACTGAGGCTTTTGATAAAATATAGATTCTGATTCAGTGTATCTAGAATGGAAATGCAAATTATCAGCAGAGGGTTGAACTGGAATGAACCGGTTTGAAGCCTTGGTTCTTTCATAAAATAGAACGATGTCAGCTGCCTGCCCAATTCAGCTCTTGTCATATCCATGCACTATCCATGCTTCTGTCAAGCAACCAGCTTTTTATCTATATCACCAGGCCATTGAGAAAAACATAACGTCTCACTTTACTCTGCTGCCTCTGCCAAATTATATAAACTATAATTTCAGCTTGGGCTGGATATTTTGTATGAATTGGTTATGATAAGAATACAGATCATGTCTCTGTATTAATGGAGAGTGCAATAACAGAGGCACACATTTGAGACACCAGAGGTTATATAGCAGGGAGAGATGATTCTTTTGGATGAAAGATTCAAAATTTCCTCCAAACATTAGCATTAACAGATCATCTATAATACATTACTAATTTCTAGATCTTGGAGGTATACTTATGGAGTGTCTATTTCTAATACTAATTGTGCAATTTATAAAACATAGAGAAGCACATACCACTATATTAATTAAAAAAGGTTAAAATGCTGGTATAGGAGTCCCTGGGTAGTAAGATGGTTAATGCATTCAGCTACTAACTGAAAGGCTGGTGGTTTGAGTAAACCCAGAGACTCCTTGGAAAAAAGGGCTGGTGGTCTGCTTCCAGAAAATCAACACTGAAAACCGTGGTGCACAGTGCTACTCTGACACACATGAGGTTGCCATGAGTACGAATCAACTTTGCAGCAACTGGTAAATTGCTGACGTAAATTAATTTTGATTTATGTTCTCCAAATTTATTAACTTTAAAATTCTTATCACATCAAGATTTCTAGCAATTACAAAAACAGCCATCAAACATAATAGCCTGCTAGGTTTTAAGCCATGAACAGGGGTTGTTTTTTGTTTACTTGTCTTCTATAGGTCTTTCATTAATTTCAGTACAGTTTATTTTTATTAGGGATATTGCAACAATACTGGAAATACAAACAAGATGTGTGAGCAGCTGTTAAATGTCACTCTGCAGTGTGACATTACTAACTTCAAAGGGATCTTTTTGTCAGCCAGCGTAAGAAGGCCTTTTGAATTAAAGCACTAAGTTACGCAGTGGAGCCATGAAGTTAGGTAGTGGAGGCATGAAATAGCAAGTTCAAAACAAACGAACAAAAATACTAGTGCTTAGCAGTGTTTTGAGAGGTGATGTTGTTATGTGCCATCAAGTCGGACCCGATTCATAGCAACCCATTGAGAGGTGAGGGTCTCAACTAAGTAGGGACTCCTGGGAGCTCTGGTAGCATAGTGCCTAAGGCATTTGATGGCTAACCAGAAGGCTGGCAGTTCAAACCCACCAGCCACTCCTCAGAAGAAGATTGAGCCATGTACTTCTGTAGAGATACACCTCGGAAACCTAAGGAGGGGTCACTATGAGTCAGATTCTACTCGATGGCAGTGAGTTTGGGTTTTTTGGTCTTGGGATGGTGATTCAATATCATAAAATGTTAAGAAGCTCTGGTAGCATAGTGCTAACCAGAAGGCTGGCGGTTCAAACCCACCAGCCACTCCTTGGAAGGAAGGTAGAGCAATCTACTTCCGTAGTGATACCGCCTCAGAAACCCAAGGAGGGGTCCCTGTGAGTCAGGCCGACTCGACGGCACATAACAACAACAACAATAAGTAGAGTTATAATAGGACTCCTCAGAACAACCAACCTCTAAATGTTTGAAAGTATAAAATCACACTTTGTTTCGTAAACTGCATGTTAATTTGGGGTACTCTTTGTTAAGGCTTATTTCTTGTTCCCCAGGGCCCACAACTGTGCTGGGCCTATAATTGGTGCTTAATAAATTCTTAACCCCAAAACCAAACCCACTGCTATCAAGTAAATTCTGACTCATAGAGCCCTGTGAGGTTTCCGAGTCTGTAAATCTTTGTAGAAACCGACTGCCTCATCTTCCTCCTGAAGAACAGCTGGTGGGTTTGAACCACTGGTCTTCCGGTTAGCAGCAAATGCCTTACTCACTACACCACCAGAGCTCCTTCCCTTATTTCTCTAGGGGGCCAGAATGACTCCTTCTGCATGGTCAGCGGTTTGAGATTCTCTTTTCTTCGATTTCAGTCTTACTCTATTGCTTTGTCTTTGCAGAGGGAGAATTTTTTTTTTTTTTTTTTATATAAGGAATTATCCATTTATTATATATTTCACATTCCTATATCTCTACTTTAAAGATTAGCACCGATTTTAGGGCCATCTGTTATGTATCAGGGAAGCTCAAATGCATGAACATGGTGCCAGTAATCAGTAGCTTGTGAAATCTGGGACAATTACCTGTCTATAGTGATGGTATGTATGTACTTAACCACCAGGCTCCTACCTTGTGAGCAGCTGGATTTTGGAGCTGGCAGACAAAGATAATTGTCATATTCTTGCAGATCACAATAAACCTGGGATGGAAGCTGAGCTGCCAAGACTGATTTCATTACCTCTATAAACAGGACTTAGTAGTCTGTTTGACATTAACTGTAAATTTTACAGATAAAGAGCTTTAGTTTTTTTTTTTTTTTTGGTCCAAATAAAAAATAGTTCCATTGTATTACTTAGCTCAGGACTCCTGAGCTGGTGCAGATGGCTAAGTGATCAATTATGAGGCAAAAGACTTCTAGGAGTGCCTCAGAAAACAGTTCTGGTGGTCTACCTCTGAGGTCACAACCTTGAAAACCCTATGGGATTGCTAGGATTTGGAATCAACTCCATAGCTAGGATTTGGAATCAACTCCACAGCAATCAACAATGATACTTTGGTTTCCATTTCATGACCCTGGAAACTTTTGAATATTCAACACATTTGTATATTTACATAGAACTTACTCATAGTGCATTTGATTTTGTTCCAAGGCAGACTGGATGGATTGGGAGTTCTTTTCACTCACAAAGAAATCCACCGTCATGTTAGCAGTTACATGGTGAGTGGCATCTGGATACCAGAAGTCAAGCTGCCGAGGTGAATTCAGTGTTAGTCATAGTTATTTACTTATTCACCCAACATATATTTATTAGAAATTATTATATGTCATCACTATGAAAGGAATTTGGTTTCAATGGTGACCCATTGAACTCTCTTCTTAATGAGTTTCTGAGACTTTTGCCAGTATATTTTAAAAGTACTGAACATTGAGGTTAACAAACCATGTAAGCTGATCACTTTTTCAAGGCATAACCCCCTGCAAAATGAAACCTATTGCTGCCTATTTGATTCTGACTCATAGTGACTCTATAAGACAGAGTAGAACTGGTTTCTAAGGCTGCAATCTTTACAGAAGCAGACTGCCATATCTTTCTCCTGCACAGTGGCTGGTGACTTTGAACTGCTGACCTTTTGGTTAACATTTGAGTGCTTAACCACTGAGCCACTAGAGCTCTCTTTTTAAGACATACTCCACCCCCCAAAAAAAAGCAAACTCACTGCCATCTGCCATTGAGTTGATTCCAACTCATAGCAACCCCCATTGGGTTTCCGAAGCTGTAAATCTCCACAGAAGTAGATTGTCTCATTTTCTTTCCACAGAGCAGTTGGTGGATTAGGAACCACTGACCTTCTGGTTAGCAGCCAAATGCCTTATCCATTATGCCACCAGAGGTCCTTCATAGTAACTATAAATGAGAGAAGCTCTGGTGGTACAGTAGGTAAAGAATTCAGCTGCTAACCAAAAAGTCAGTGGTTCAAACTTACTAGCCATTGTGGGAGAAAGATGAGGCAGTCTGTTTCTTAAAGATTTATAGCCTTGGAAATCCTAGGAGGCAGTTCCATTCTGCTCTATAGGGTCCCTGTGAGTTTGAATCCACTCAATGGTGGTGGGTTTGGTTTATCTATAAATGTAGAAAGAATGGTCAAATTTGGCTAGTCTTTTTTTTTTTTTCCACCAGTGTGGGTTTGCCTGGGATTGCTTCACAACTGATTTAGCCAGCGAACCTTGTTCTAATTGAGAATTTCAATGACATTCCCCTCAGCCAGACCTCAAGACAAGATTCCCCTGGGGACTCTGGAATTCCTGGAAGGTTTGTATCCACCAGATGCTGTAACCTCCCAGCTCTGTTATTTTTCTGGCGTTATAACCTTGGGCAAGTAACTGATGTTTTTCGAATGTCAGTATCCTTCCCTGAAAAATGGGGCCAACACAACTCCATTGGGAGTGTTGTGAAGGTTGTTAAGTAGCTATGAGGTCTAGGATATGCAGGCATCTAACAACTGATAATTCCCTTCTCTTTCTCTTCCCCTAGCTGAGAATTTCAGAAATTTGGTGAATGGTCCCAGAAGTATGGTATTTAGGTTAAAAAAACATTGAATAGATTCCAGTTCTTGTAGCTCTTAAAAATCACTCTCAGTTTGTTAAACCAAACAAAGTACAACTTCCCAGTCTGGCAAATGAGAGGGAAATGCTCAGTTTCTACCAGTCATGCCAAGCTTGTGACTATGTCTCAGTCCGCCTGGCTGTTCCTTAGTTGCAGCTCACTCTACCTCTAGTTCAATCAGTTATGTGACAATATGAGGCTACTGTGAACCAAACAATCTGTTTATTTTGATCAAAATGCTGTAACATGGACTGGGCATATGAGAAGTGTGTTATTTAAAGGAGACTTAGGCAGGCCCAGCTAATCACAGTAGCAATTTCTCTGTTCTAACAGGGTGATGTGGAGCAGGATTATACAGCTGACTGCATTTTCATAAGCATTTGTAAGCTTTGGGCACAGAACCAGGCACCACGGGTATACATGCTAGTAAAGAGCTTATGAGAAGCAAGAGGTTTAATGTGGGAGTCAGAACCACATATTCCAAAATGACAACCAATGACAGGGACAAGCACATAGTGCTTATGGAGGACAAGGAGCCGGACTGGGTCCCAAGAGTCAATAGTTATGGAAGACTTTCTGTAAGAGATGCTTTCTGAGTCAGGTTTTGAAGAGTAAGTAGGAGTTAGCCAGGTAAAAGAAGTCCTGGTGAGGCAGTGGTTGAAGAGCTTGGCTGTAAATTGGAAGGCTGGCAGTTTTAACCCATCAGCTACACTGTGGGAGAAAGATGTGGCAGTCTGCTTCTATAAAGATTTACAGCATTGGTAACCCTATAAGGCAGTTCTACTCTGTCCTAAAGGATCACTATGAGTTGGAATCGACTCAGTGGCAGTGGTTTGGTTTGGGTTTTTGAGCCGAATGAAAAAGAGGAGAAACATGTTCCTCATGAGGAAAAATGTGAAGAACCAAAGTTGGTGAGTGAGTGTTTGGTGTTTCTGGAGTGTGAAAAGTGAGGAAGAGGGTGAGGAAACAGGAACTGTGAAGACTGGCAGAGTTTAGACCACAAGGGCCTTAAATGTCAGAACACCACCAATAGAAAACACTCTAGTGCTTACCATGGCCAGGCCTGCTTCTGAGTCCTCCCTAAATATTACCTGTACCACTAATTTTCGTCAAGTCACTTCCAACTCATGGTGACCCCATGTGTGTCAGAGTAGATGCTTCACAGAGTTTTCATTGCCTGATTTTTTTGGAAGTAGATCACCAGGTCTTTCTGCAGAGGCACCTCTGAGTAGACTTGAACCTCCAAACTTCTGATTAGCAGCTGAGCTTGTTAACTGTTTGAGCCACCTAGGGACTCATCTTGGGTCATTTAATCTTTATAACGATCTTACAAACTAGTTATGAACATTATCTCCATTTTACTGAGGAGAAAATTCAGTGAGACCCAGTGAGGTTAAGTGACTCGCTTGAGGCCATGGAGCTAATGTAGAGTTGAGATTTGAACCTATGTTCTTTCCTATCTCTCATTAAAGAGCTTTATATGCAGGAGCTCTGGTAGCATAGTGGCTAAGGCACTTGACTGCTAACCAGAAGGCAGGCGGTTCAAACCCACCAGCCACTCCTCGGAAGGAAGGTTGGGCAATCCTACTTCCGTAGTGATACTGCCTCGGAAACCCAAGGAGGGGTCGCTATGAGTCGGGGCCGACTCGACGGCAAACAACAACAACAACATACTTGTCAAATTTTAGAGAGAGCAGTCAGGTTGCAGTGTGGACTTGGCTTTATGGAAGACAGAACTAGAACCATGAATGCTAATTAAGGGGCTACTGAAATTGTCCTGGTAAGAGGAAGTGGTAGCATAGTGCCTAAGGCACTTGACTGCTAACCAGAAGGCTGGCAGTTCAAACCCACCAGCCACTCCTCGGAAGGAAGGTTGGGCAATCCTACTTCCGTAGTGATACTGCCTCGGAAACCCAAGGAGGGGTCGCTATGAGTTGGGGCTGACTCGACGGCACATAACAACAACAACAACAAGAGGAAGTGAACTGAGCAATGGTGGTGGAATGGAGAGGACAGTACAGATTTGAAAAAAACATTTGGGAATTAGAATAGGCAGAATATTTGATTAATTTGAGGTGGATGATAAGGGGGAAAGTGACTAAAATAAATCTCAGATTTGGTTTGGGGTTTAAATCTCTGATATGTAATCTTGGGGATTTAATTTACTGTCTCTAAACCTTAGTACTTTTGTTTTCAAATGGGCATTTTAACACCAACATTGCAAATTATCAGTGACTAACGAAATATGTCTTGTATATAGTAGCAGCTGAATCAGTGATCTACCACATGACTAATCTCTCCCTTTGGATTTTAAGGAGTTCCTGACTGATGTAAACAGTTAAGTGTTTGACTGCTAACTGAAAGTTTGGCAGTTCAAACCCATCCAGAGACACATCAGAAGAAAAATCTGGCAGCCTACTTTTGAAAAATCAGCCATTGACAACCTTATGGAAAACACTTCTACTTTGGTGCACGTCAGGGCACCATGAGTTGTAATCAACTCAACAACATCTGCTTGGTTGTATTTTAAAGGACTGACCTAACTTTAAGAGTCTCCTTTTAAAATGAACATGCTTTTGGAAAGGGTCAGGGGCAGTTAAAAAGAAAAAAAGAAGAAGAAGGAGAAGAAGAAGAAGAAGCAACTAGAAAGAGAAGATAAAATGTCCTTCTAAATACTTTACCTTGCTGGTTTTGGCCAAGTTCTTTATGACGTTCACTTGTTTTTCATCCTGAGGTTTTACACGAAACACCTTTCCCCTTTAAGAACACAAAGAAGGAAATTGTGAACTGTGTAAAGAAACATTCCTTAATCCTCTTCTCACAGAAAACTGGAAGACCAGGCAGGAAGATTTACCTGTCAAAGCGGACAGGAGCAATGGCGAGAGTGGTTGCAATCAAACTCAAGGGCAGGATGAACCTCATGTTCTTCTTTTCTGGCCTCAAGGCCCTCAGCCAGTTTTATACCTTAGCTCTTATCATGAGGAGCAGCTGATTTCCTCTTGGGTTCTGTTGGATGAATCGTCTTCCCTCCCTTCTTATTTCTAGCTGGGGAGGGAAAGGAAGGATATGACATATAGTGGGCATAGGTACACTGTCATTCTGCTAGTATACCTTTTGGGACAGGGAATGCCCCTTTTACAGATAAAGTATAGTAGGCATGCTGATTGCTGCGGGTTGGGGGGGGAGGGGAGGGAACACTGCAAAAAAAAAAAAAAAAAAAATGCATTGACCCATGTCACTTTAGTTTTGTGTATTTGACTGTACATAAATTATATTTCAATAATTTTTTTTTTTTTTTAAGTATAGTAAGCAAACTTTCTCTTGCAGAACAGGTGGTGGGTTCAAACCACTGACTTTTTGGTTAGCAGCCCAATGCTTTAACCACAGTGTCTCCAGGGATCATTTTCTGAATCTTACAGGTGCCCAAAAAAGCTATTTGAAGGTTGAATTTATTAAAGCCATTTGTTGATCATTTTAAATAGTCTCTGGAGATAGTCTTCAACACAACTCGGCAAATTATAGATTTTTTAGGAGAAGGCAACACTTTTGAGTTCTGACAAAGTGAATGAAGTTATGTAATGAGATAGCTTATTTAAATTTCCTGTTTCAAACTACCTCTTTAGATGGGCACATATGAAACTTCTTAGATTCATGGTTGTATGTTTTTGTTATCATTCTAATGTTTGGGAGGAGATGCCCCTGTTGCACATATAGCAGCAGTTTTTCATTCCTCTTACTCTTACAGTGTGGGATATAACAAGACTTTTTAAAAATACTCTCAAAAGGTACCCCCTCCCCAACTCTGCAGGTGAAGATAGGAAGGGTTTATAAATGCCTTTATGTCCTTGAAATTGAGGAACCTCATCAGCACTAGAAATTCCCCAAAAATGCTTCTTCTATTGCTTGTATCTCAGAGTGTGCGCCACCACTTGTCTGTCAGTTTTTCACATTATGGTGGCTTGCATGTTGCTATGGTGTTGGAACTGGCATTTCAAATACCAGCAGGGCCACCCATGGTGGACAGGTTTCAATGGAGCTTCCAGACTAAATCAGACTAGAAAGAAGGACATGGCCAGGTCCACTTCTGAAAAAATTGGCCATAAGCAACAACTATAAATGTGGACCTCATGGAGGAAATACAGAGTAATCAAACAGCTACATCTGTGGAAAAGATGATGGAAAAGCTCAATATCATCAGCCACAGAAAGGCCAGGGCCAACTGTAGAACAGACCATCAATTATTCATATGCAAGCTCAAGATGAACTTGAAGGAAATTAAAACAAGTCCATGAGAGGCAAAGTACAACCTTGAGTACATCCTATCTATATTTAGAGACCATTTCCAGCATAGATTTGACACACGAACATGAATGACTGAAGACCAGATGAGTTGTGGTATGATATCAAAGACATTATAAGTAAAGAAAGAAAAAAGGTCATTAAAAAGACAGGATAGAAAGAAAAGACCAAAATGGATGTCAGAAGAGAGTCTGAAAATTGGTCTTGATGTAGAGCAGCTAAAGTGAATGGAAAAAAATAAAGTAAAAGAGCTGAATATAAGATTTCAAAGAGTGGCTTGAGAAGACAGAGTAAAGTTACAGGCATATCTTGGACATAATTATTGGCTCAGTTCTCAAAAAAACCAAACTGAACTCACTGCCATGAAGTTGATTCTGACTCACAGTGACCCACCTACTTTGGGTTTCTGAGGTGGTAAATATTTACGGAAGTAGATTACCCAGTCTTCCTTCCGCAGAGTGGCTGGTGGGTTAGTAGTGCTAATGCCTTAGCACTACTCCACCAGAGCTCCTTCAGTTATAGACTGAAGCAAATAACTACAATAAAACAAATATTGCAATAAAGCTAGTCACATGAGTTTTTTTTTTTTTTTTT
>NW_006921653.1:7504620-7515489 GCF_000298275.1 Orycteropus afer afer
GGGTTTGAACCTCCAGCCTTCTGGTTAGCAGTCAAATGCCTTAGGCAGTATGCCACCAGAGCTCCTAGAATTATGAAAAATTTGAATGTGGAAATGATCAAATGTGACATGCAGACAAGAAGTGAGTACATGCTGTTGGAAAAAAATGGTGCTGATAAACTTGCTCAACACAGGGTTGCCACATATTTTTAATTTGTAAAAAATGCAATACCTGCAAAGTACAATAAAGTGAAGCACAATAAACCTAAATTATACAGAAATGTGCAAAGACTTGCAGTTATAAAAAAACAAAGGGAAGAACATGCTCAGAATTTCTCAAGCTGAAAGAACTGAGAAAAAATTTCAAGCCTCATGTTACAATATGGAAGGAATCCATGGGCAAAAGATTGAATGACGCAGGAAGTGTCAAAGGAAGATGGAAGGAATACACAGAGTCACTGTACCAAAAAGAATTGGTCAATGTCCAGCCATTTCAGAAGGTAACATTGATCAAGACGTGATGGTAGTGAAGAAAGAAGTCCAAGTTATGTTGATGCCATTGGCAAAAAACAAGGCTCTAGGAATTGACAGAATATGAATTGAGATGTTTCAACAAATGGATGCAACACTGGAAGTGTTCATTTGTCTAAGCCAAGAAATTTGGAAGACAGCTACCTGGCCAACTGACTGAAGCAGATCCATATTTGCACCCATTCTAAAGAAAGACGATCCAAAAGAATGTGGAATTTATCAAACAATTAATTTATTAAATTAATATCACACACAAGTAAAATTTTGATGAAGATAATTCAAAAATGGTTGCAGTAGTACATCAGCAGAGAATTGCCAGAAATTCAAGCCAGATTCAGAAGAGAATATGGAATGAGGGATACCATTGCTGATGTTAGATGGATCTTGGCTGAAAGCAAAGAACACCAGAAAGATATTACCTGTGTTTTATTTACTATAAAAAGGCATTTGACTGTGTGGATCATAACAAATTACGGATAACATTGGGAAGACTAGAAATTCCAGAACACTTAATTTGTACTCATGCAGAAACTGTACTTAGGCTAAGAGATGATAGAACAGAACAAGGGGATACTGCATGGTTTAAAATCAGGAAAGGTGTGTGTCATGGATGTAACTTTCACCATACTTAGTCTGTATGCTGAGAAGATCATGAGAGAAGCTGGGCTATATGAAGAAGAATGTGGCAATAGGATTGGAGGAAGACTCATTAAGAACCTTCAATATGCAGATGACACATCATTGCATGCCTAAAGTGAAGAGGACTTGAAGCACTTACTGCTGAAGACAAAAGACTGCAGCCTTTAGCATGGCTAAAGGATTACACTTCAACATAAAGAAAACAAAAATCCTCACAACTGGACCCATAAGCAAGATCATGATAAATGGAGAAAGTATTGAAACTGTCAAGGAATGCATTTTATTTGGATCCACAATTAACACCCATGGAAGTAACAGTGGAGAAATCAAAAGACATATTGCATTGGGCAAATCTGCAAAGATGTGTCTTTGAGGACTAAGATGCACCTGACTTATACCATGGTATCTGCACTCACTTCATATGCATAAGAAAGCTGGACAGTGAATAAGGAATACAGAAGAAGAATTGATGCTTTTGAATTATAGTGTTGGTGAAGAATATTGACTATACCATAAATTGCCAGAAGAATGAACACATCTGTCTTGGAAGAAGTACAACCAGAATGCTCCTTAAAAGAGAGGATGATAAGACTTTTTCTCACATACTTTGGACATGTTATTAGGAGGGACCAGTCCCTGGGAAAGGAGCTCTGGTGGCATAGTGCCTAAGGCATTTGACTGCTAAGCAGAGGCTGGCTGTTCAAACCCACCAGCCACTCCTTGGAAGGAAGGTTGGGCAAACTACTTCTGTAGTGATACTGCCTCAGAAACCCAAGCAGAGGTCACTATGAGTCAGACCTGACTTGACAGCAGTGGGTGGGTAGATTAGTCCCTGAGAAAGAACATAATGCTTGGTAAAGTAGAGGGTCACTGAAAAAGAGGAAGACCTTCAATGAAATGGATTGACACCATAGCTGTAGCAATGAGCTCAAACAGTAAAGATTATGAAGATGATTCAGGACTGGGCAGTGTTTTTTTTTGTTGTACGTAGGGTCACTATAGTTAGACTGGACTTGACGGCATACAACAACAATAAGAGTATGTTTGGGAAGATCACAATGAAAAAGTATTGTTGTTGTTAGGTGTTTTGAGTTGTCTCCAATGCATAGTGATGCTATGCATAGCAGAACGAAACACTGCCTGGTCCTGTGCCAGCCTCATGACCCTTGCTATACCTGAGCCCATTGTTGCAACCATCTGGTTGAGGGCCTTCTTCTTCTTTGACCGTCCACTTTACCGAGCGTGATATCCTTCTCCAAGGAATAGTTCCTTCTGACAACATGACCAAAGTAGGTGAGATGAAGTCTGGCCATCCTCTCTTCCAAGGAGCATTCTGGCTGCACTTCCTCCAAGACAGATTTGTTAGTCCTTTTTAGCAGACCATGGTACTCTTACCATTCTTCTCCAACACCACAACTCAAAAGCATCAACTCTTCTTCGGTCTTCCTTATTCATTGTCCAGCTCTCACATGCATAAAAGGTGATTGAAAATACCATGGCTTGGGTTAGGCTCACCTTAGTCTTCAAGAAGACATCTTTGCTCTTCAGCACTTGAAAGAGGTCCTTTGCAGCAGATTTGCCCAATGCAGTATGTCATCTGATGTCTTGACTGCTGCTTCCATTGGTGTTGATTGTAGAGGCAAGTAATATAAAATCCTTGACAACTTCAATATTTTCTCCATCCACCATAAAGCTGTTTATTGGACCAGTTGTGAAGATTTTTGTTTTCTTTATATCGAGGTGTAATCCAGACTGCAGTCTTTAATCATCATCAGTAGGTGCTTCAAGTCATCCTCACTTTCAGCAAGCAAAGTTATGTTGTCTGTGTATTGCAGGTTGTTAATGAGTTTTCCTTCAGTCCTAATGCATATAATATTCTTCTTCATATAATACAGCTTCTTGTATTATTTGCTTGGCATACAAATTGAATAAGTACAGTGAAAGGATACCACCTTGATGCACTGCCTTCTTGATTTTGAACCATCCAATACGCCCTTGTTCTGTTCGAATGACAGCCTCCTGATCTATGTACACATTCCTCATGAGTACAATGAAGTGTTCTGGAATTCCCATTCCTCTCAATGTTGTCCACAATTTGTTATGATCCACACAATTGAAGGCTTTTGCATAGTCAGTAGAACTTTGGTAAACATCTTTCTGGTATTCTTTGCTTTCAGCTAAGATCCATCTGACATTAGCTATGATATCTCTTATTCCATGTCCTCTTCTGAATTCAGCTTGCATTTCTGGAAGCTCTCTGTTAGTATACTGCTGCAACCATTTTTGAATTGTCTTCAGTAAGATTTTACTTGCATGTGATATTAATAATATTGTTCAATAATTTCCACATTCTGTTGGATCACCTTTCTTTGGAATGGGTATAAATATGGAGCTCTTCTAGTCAGTTGGACAGGTAGCGCTCTTCTAAATCTCTTGGCATAACTGAGTGAGTGCCTCCAGCGGGGCATCTGTTTGTTGAAACATCTCAATGGGTATTCTGTCAATTCCTGGAGTCTTGTTCTTCACCAATTCCTTCAATGCAGCTTTGACTTCTTCCTTCAGTACCATTGGTTCTTGATCATATGCCACGTCCTGAAATGGATGAACATTGACAAAATCTTTTTGGTATAGTGACTCTGTGTATTCCTTCCACTTTCTTTTGATACTTCCTGCATCACTCAATATTTTGCCTATAGAATATTACAACTTGAGGCTTAAATTTTTTCCTCAGTTCTTTCAGCTTGAGAAATGCCCGGCATGTTCTTCCCTTTTGGTTTTCTAACTCCAAGTCTTTGCACATTTCATTATAGTCATTGGCTTTGTGTGTCAGTTACACTGCTAAAGTGTTAGACTTTGGAATTAGACATAAGCACAGATTAGCTCCTAAACACTGGCTCTGTTACTGAGCACAGTGCCTACTTATTCTGGGCCTTGGTTTTTCATGTGTGAAATGGGGATGTAATGTGACCCTTAAGGAGCCTAGGTGGCACAGTGGATAAGTGCCTGGCTGATAATTAAAAAGTTAGTGGTTCAAATTAGGGCTTCAAATTGGTTCTTTCTGTTCAACCCCCTGCTGACAATTTGCCTTTTGACCCCAGATATACTGAATCAGAATCTACACTTTAACCAGATCTGATGTATACATACATCAGAATAAACTAATGACCTTGTTAAATATAGATTTTGATTCAGTATATCTGAAGTACGGCCTCGGAAACCCAAGGAGGAGTCACTGTGAGTCAGAATCAACTGAATGGCAGTGAGGTTGGTTTAGGAGCTCTGGTAGCATAGTGTCTAAGGCATTTGACTGCTAACCAGAAGGCTGGTGGTTCAAACCCACCATCAAACCCAGGATGGGCAATCTACTTCTGTAGGGATACTGCCTTGGAAACCCAAGGAGGGGTCGCTATGATTTGGGTATGACTCCATGGCAGTGAGTTTTTTTTAATATCTGAAGTGGAAATGCAAATTTTCAGCAGGGGTTGAACCAAATGAACTGGTTCGAAGCCCTGGTTCAAACCTACCGGCCGCTTTACAGGAGAAAGACTTGGTGATCTGCTCCCATAAACATTCCAAAGAAATCAAACCCACTGCCATTAAGTTGATTCTGACTCATAGTGACTCATAGGACAGAGTAGTACTGCCTCATAGGGTTTCCAAAGCTGTTAATCTATGGAAACAGGAGGCTGACTTTCTCCGAGGGAATCTAATGGATTTGAGCCCTTGACCTTTTGGTTACCAACCTAATGCTTTAACTCCTGAACCACCAGAGCTCCTCCCATAAAGATTACTGCCTAGAAAACCCTATGTTGCAGTTCTCTTCTGTCTTATGGTGTCATTGTGAGTTTAAATCAACTTAAGACATGTAACAACAACATAATAACAATGCAACTCTAACAAGAGGGTTAAATGAGAAAGCCCATATAAGGGACTTTGTGCATGGTATTGTTAAAAAAAAAAAAAAAAAGCCTGTGCCCTCGAGGGAGTGGATAAAATTGTCAGGTTCTATAAACAGAAACTTACAGTTGGTAACCGCCAAACGGCAGAACCGATGAGTATCAACACACATCATGTGGTAGATTAAAGTGGTGGTTGTGACCTTTAGGGGCAAAACCTCTCTCTGTGGACTACTTCAATTTTTTTTTTTCCTAATGTGATAACATTGCTTTTTGAACCTAACAATTTTATGTTATAATTCTAAAAATAATAAATGCCCATTAAAAAGAATTTTCAAAATACAGAAAGGTTGAAAGAAGAAAGTAGAAATCCCCCTTAATTCTAGCATTTTGGTATATTTTCTTAAAACCTTTTTCTGTGTGATTGGGTTTCATTCATTTCTATCTTATCTGCAATTCCTTGTTTCTGGAATAGGGCATACACATGTGATGCATTTGAGACCCTCCTACTTCTCCTCAATCTATTTAGCCTCTGAAGAAAAGTACAATTGATGGATTTCCAGAATGTTCTGGAGCTTTTTCTCAGAATTAGTGCTATTTCTTGGAAGGCATACTTCAGTGCAACCTTATATTACTGCATCAAAGTTTATAAAGGCTCTTGGCATATGTATGGAGTCAGAGGAATAGTTGTTGGACACCATATCATTTTAGGATTTACTGTGTAAGACTGTGATATTTCATAGGTTAAATTAATCTTGCTAAAAATAAATAAAAAATTTAATGCTTTTCACAGCAACAATTTCCCATCTTTTGGGAGCTTTATACTCTTAGGATTTTTGTTGTAGTGTATATCTAGCTACAGTTTAAAAATACCACTTTTTAAAGAATTTTTATTGTGATTTTGGGGAAAGTTTACAGAGCAAATTCAATTTCCATACAGCAGCTCCCATACACTTGGTCTCATGATACTGAGTACAATGAACCACAGTGCAACAGCTCCCCTTCCATTTCTTCCTCAAAGTTACCTCTTCCCTGTGTCCTTCTTTCTCATGCATTCCTGCCCCCCAAGATGTCCCTGTGCATACACAGCCCTTCTATTCTCCCATGATTGATCTCTCCAAGGAGTATATCTACCTAATGTAAATATTCAGCTCATATGCCTGTCTTTTGTTTGGCTGGAAGCTACAGGAGTGGGTTCAATTCCAGATCTGAAGGGCATCTAGGGGCCATAGTCTCAGTGGTTACATCAGGTTCTATCAGACCAGCAAAACTGGTCCTTATTTATTTATTTATTTTTTGTTTTTATGATTTGTTTCTGCCAGCACCATTTGTTAAACAGACAATCTCCTCCCCATTTAATAGATTTTGGCCCTTTGTCAAAGATCAGCTGACCAAAAGTTGATGGATCTATTTCTAGATTCTCAATTATATTCCATTAGTCTATTTGTCTGTCATACCAATACCAGGCAGTTTTGATTACTGTGGCTGTATAGTAGGTTTTGAGATCTGGCAATGTGAGACCTCCTACTTTGTTCTTCTTCTTCAATAGTGCTTTACTTATCTGAGCTCTCTTTCCTTCCCATATAAAGTTAGTGATTGGTTTTTCCATATCCTTAAAGAATGTTGATGGAATCTGGATTGGGATTGCATTAATATAGATTGCTTTGGGTAGAACTGACATTAAAAATGTCACTTTGTTTTTTAACAATGCTTTTCTATTTTATTTGTCAAATATTCTCACAACAAAAGAAATGTCCTAGAAAATGGGAGTGAAAGTTCTCCTGTGATTTACTAGAATCTTTCAGATAATTCTTCACCTTCTAATCCAACCCAATGATTATTTCTGGAATACCTTTAAATATCTCTTAAAGGATATGCTGAATGAAGAAACTGTTCCCCTTAGTTGTGGCTATGGGATCGTTAACATTGAAACCAAACTACACTGCAAAATGATACAGGGAGAGGTGTCTTAATTAGCTGTAGCAAATGTCATGTGTCTGGACAAATAAATGGGTGTGTGACCCAGGCTTTGCCAGACCTGGGAAGAGGGGAGTGACTCCCTGCTCAAATGAGATCACCTCAGAGGCACATAAATACCTCACTTGTGCCTGAAGTAACTCCTGAAACTTGCCATGGTTCCACCTTCCTTTTCTTTTAGGCCGGAAATTCTCTCTATTTGACCAGTTGATTTAGATGAGCTGGCAAAAGCAGATGAACACAAGGAGTGGGATTGCAGATATGTAGGAAGAATGCCATAACCCAGACTGAAAAGCCGATCTTGATGTTTTCCAGATACACTGCAAGAATCCGGGCCAGCCCTTTGCTGTTGGTTAACTGTCAGTTTGGGGAGCTGAGAGCTTGGATCTGGAGGAAGGGCTTAGAGTTGGAGGAAGGGCTTAGAGCCTGTCCTGGGTTCTCAGGTGGGAGTGAGTTTAAAGGAGAGGGAGGGAACGGGCTCTTGGATGGGCAAGGCTAGGCAAGGACCCTCAGCAGTCTCTGTGCAGTCAAGCAGGAGGGCAATAGGCACTATTGCAGTGGCAAGCCCTGAGGCAGACTTTCTTCACTCAAGTGAGCTCAGGCAAGTGCCTCCTCATCCCATGCTAGCTGTTACCTGTCAGGCAACAGGAGTTATAGTAAAAATGCCTCAGGGGCAGGAAATCTTGCATACATGTGGTTTGAAATGAGAATATTTGCGTATTTGATCTCCTAGTTTTTATTCTTATCCTTAAAAATTCATTGGTATTTTAGAAAAGCCTATACATACTCCTAATTTTGATTTTAAAGCACTAACTTAGGACTTCAAAGGGTTCTTTGCGATTCACCTATGTGACTTCTGTGCTTGGTTAGTGGTTAATGTTATCCACAAGAGATAGTGTAAGATAGTATCCTATGGGAGCCTATGAATGGAATAATATACCTCCAACAAGATAACTTCATTCAGTTAACTATGATTGAGTTAGCCCTCCAATTCACATCATGGATATGATGTTAATAGAGTGAGGGAAAGATAATTTAGTTAATTTACATTTATTGTTTATTACACATCAGTACTTCATAGAGTCTCCCATTCCTTTTATTTTTTTACCTAATGGTCTCTCTTTCTCTATTTAAGTGTTGTTGTTATGTGCCATCAAGTCGGACCCAATTCATAGTGACCACTCCTTGGGTTTCCGAGGCAGTATCACTACTAGAAGTAGATAGCCCAACCTTCCTTCCGAGGAGTGGCTGGTGGGTTTGAACCGCCAGCCTTCTGGTTAGCAGTCAAGTGCCTTAGGCACTATGCTACCAGAGCTCCCATTTACGTGATATATTACGAAATTATTTTGAAGATGATTACTTGACAAATTGTAGTAGTTGCACTGCTACCATCTAGTGGGCAATTAATGTAATTAATCATCTTTTGGCTTGACAACTTTCAAACCATTATTCCAAAGAATTAGTTTTCTTGAAAGAACACTATGGTAGGAATTTTAACATATTATATTAGATATGAGGGAGCTCTGGTAGCATAGTGGCTAAGGCATTTGACTGCTAACCGGAAGGGTAGTGGTTCAAACCCACCAGCCCCTCCTCGGAAGGAAGGTTGGGCAATCCTATTTCCGTAGTGATACTGCCTCGGAAACCCAAGAAGGGGTCGCTATGAGTCGGGGCCGACTTGACGGCACATAACAACAACAACAACAACAATTAGATATGAAATCCTATTTTCCTTCAATTTACATATATAATAATTATTTAATATTTTATTTTATGATTTAAAAGAGATACACCCAAATTATGATCCAAATACATAGTATTCTATTTTGAATTTGAACTTTGCAAAATGCTCTCTAACATGAGCACTTTTCATTTTAATTTTGGAAAATCTTAAGTCATATGTTATGTACAAGTCATGGAGACACTTTTATCTCTTTAATCCTAGACCTAGTTGTTTCAGTCAGGGTCCCTGTGACTCTAGCCTTAACCTCCAATCTATTTTCTACACCCTCACTTATCTTGTGTTTTAATACATTTCTGATAATATTATTTACACATGTCTTCAATGACTTCCCACTGTTCTTGGACCAGTGTCCCGAATCTTTAACATGACTTCTAAGCTCTGCCCATGTGGTCCCCAGCTTCCTCTTCAGCTCCTACATGTAGTCTTCTTTCCTCAACTCTCTAAGTTGTATCCTGCTGGCTTTCCTCTTCTACCTTTGGATATCATGGGCTTTGCAAGACCCAATTCCCATTGTTCAGTTAATTTTGATTCATTCTTTCTAAGGAAGCCTTTTACCTCCCATGTCAAATAGATTGTCTCTTTATATTCTCTTATGTAGACTTTCCAGCACTTATTGGCTAAAGTAAGTTAAATCATGAATCGTTATATACTCAATTAAGTCATTAGCTAATTATTTAATGTTTGTCTTTCCCAATAGCTTATACATCCATTGAAGGTAGAAATGTTATCATTGCTTGGTCCTCAATTGCTCAGCAAAGTGCTTGGCATGCAGGAGACACCTCTTAAGATAGCTTGAGTGATCTGAGATGAAAGCTACGCCAAGATAGAGTCTTACACCTATATCATATTTTACAAATGTAAAATTTCCCTTATATTTCTTCTTACTCATAAGCCTCCTACAATAATCTGTGTTTCTCTGCCCTCAGTTGGTATTGACCAGCGTTCACTCTTCTCTGGCTGGCCGCATCATCAACTCGTGCATGCATATGTCTTCATTTTTCCACACCATTCCCCCTGCTCCCAACTCAGACAGTCTGTCAGCTTTTCTAATTATAAATGACTCATTTTTACTCTGTTCAATATTAAAAGATAAAAGGAGTTTAATAGATCCAGAAGCTTACAAGAAAGGTTGGGGTCTGGAAAATATCCAGGAATTCAGGATAGAAAAAGAATGAAAAATGAGCGTTTTGAGCCAGGCTCTCGTTGGCCTCTCATATTCTAGACTAGTACAGATGTTCAAGGACGTAAAGGGCAATGTGCTTGATGGCTAGCAACGTTTCCTCACAGGTTGCCTGGATCTGGGATTCTGGGAGGAGAAAGCCATATCTGCCTTTATCCCGGAGTTCAAAGGTGAAGGAGTATTTGATTCCTTGGTCATAAGCCCAGTCATCAGAACCCCCAGCAGCAGGATCTGAAATGTGAACACAAGCAGGAAAAAAAAAAAAAAAAGTTTGACTCTAAGAAGAAGATTTACAAAAAAGGAGATTGTAAATGCTAAGATTTTACTATGTAAAATATTGTAGGTAGGCCAGTTTTCTAGTTAACAGGATCATAAAGGATATGGGGACGGTTTGAAAAAATTTGGTCTTATCTCACCCCTAAGCTTACTTTGTAGGAATGATGTGTTTAATACCTCAGAAAATATGTAATTTGTAGTAAAATATACACTTCTCAGTGTGTGGTGTGTATATTATGGTTGTTGTTGTTGTTCTGTGTTCTTGAGTTGGACCCGTCTCATAGCGACCCCTCCTTGGGTTTCCAAGGCAGAATCACTATGGAAGTAGATTGCCCCATCCTCCTTCTGAGAAGTGGCTGGTGGGTTTGAACTGCCAGCCTTCTGGTTAGCAGTCAAGTGCCTACTGTGTTATATAGTATGTAACTTATTTATAAAAATTAATTTCTGGAAAAGGAGTATCTTCTAGGAAAATAAGGAAAGCTGTTTGCTGAATGAGTGAGAGGTGAGGCTCCAAGCCTACTGAAGCTGCTCAGTGATGAAACGCGGGCAGCTTGAGGCCAGGATGCACCTTTGTTTTTGTATAGCATAGAGCCTAGAATAGTCTGTTGTTGTTATGTGCCGTCAAGTTGGACCCAACTCATAGTGAC
>NW_006921653.1:7515589-7517420 GCF_000298275.1 Orycteropus afer afer
TCTTCTGTTGTTTGTGGATTTTGGGTTATGCTAGATAATCTATTTATGCCATATAATTTTTTGTTGTTGTTATGTGCCGTCAAGTTGGACCCAACTCATAGTGACCCCTCCTTGTGTTTCCGAGGCAGTATCACTACGGAAGTAGATTGCCCAATCTTCCTTCTGAGGAGCAGCTGGGGGGTTTGAACCGCCAGCTTTCTGGTTAGCAGTCAAGTGCCTTAGGCACTACGCTACCAGAGCTTCTTAGAATAGTCTAGGCATTTGTTTATTTTTAATTCTTTAATAACAGTTCTGGTAGCACTGTCAGGGGCACTGGAGGCACAGTGGTTAAGTGCTTGGCTGCTAACCAAAAGGTTGGCTGTTTGTAGGAGAAAGACCTGGCAGTCTGCTTGTTAGCCTCAGAAACTCTGTGGGACAGTCTACTCTGTCCTATGGGGTCACCATAAGCCGAAATTGACTGGAGGGTAATGAATGATATCACAATTACCTAGATTAAGCATTCATTCATTCATTCAGTTAACAATTGTATAGCACCCCCTACTGAGAAGCAGGTCATGAGCTCAATTGTGGAGATGCCAGGAGAAAAGGAAAGATGTGGCCCTTGCCCTCCAAGGCCTCACAGTATAATATAGTAAGAAATATTATCAAACTAATCTGCATGTGACATACAGGAATTTTCAATATATAAATAGGTGTGTTATTTCTGCTAGAACACCATTAAAAAGGCAGTCTAATTCCTTAGTAGTTAAAAAAAAAAAGGTCCATGATGACAGGACTGGGATGTTTTTCTTGTGCATACAGGCAGTCCACAGATTACGGATGAGTTCTGCACCTAAATCTGTTTTGAAGCTGAATTTGTAAATCGGAACAGTTAGTCAAATGTTTGCCTTAGTATATAGTATGCAGACAGTCCTCCCGTTTATGAGTGCCTCCAATCTGGGGTACTTCAGACTGAGGTAGTGAGGAGGAGGTGGCTGCAGTGGCGTGAGTGAATTCAGGCAGCATGAATGTCTGTGGACTCTTCCTGCACCTGCACAGGGCCAGTGGCACATGCTTGCTGGGCTCTGGCAGTCCTAGGCAAGCCAGCCCTAGCTGTGTACCAGCTCGCTGAGTTGAACTTTTGCCAGGATGCTTTTCCTAGACACAATCAAGAAGGTAACACTGACCCTCGCTCTCTGGCTCCAGCTTTTCACTCTTAGCAGGCAAAACTGGGGTAGAGCTTTGTCACAGCCCTGAAACCTCCCTGACAAGAATCAGCTGGTGTGGGGTGTTTTAAAACTCCAGATTTCCCAGTTACACTAGAGCCTTACCAGGGCAGGTGAAGAGCCATTCTGAGAAAGGGAGCCCTGGGAAATACGGTTTTGACAAATGTCCCAGCTAATTCTCTCCCTGCCTCTGTTCCCCCTCGCCACCCCAGCTAATTCTTCTCAGGTCAATTTGGGAAACTCTAGGCTAAGTGATAACTAAGCAACCCTCAACTGGACTGTTGCTATGCAGGACTTCCTCTCTGATTCCTAATAATAATCCTAATAATAATTCCTAATTCAGCCCCAGGGTTACAGGTGAGGAGAGACAACTCAGGGATGCCCGAAGTAGCAAGTGGGAAGAGCAAGAGAAAGGGGATTAAAAGCCAGGGAGCCAGAGAGAAGAGCAATCATCCAAAGGGATTAGGTGAGGAGAGGCAACTCAGGCCCACCCAGAGTAGCAGGCCAGAAGAGCAGGAGAAAGGGGATAAAAAGCCAGGAACCCGGACAGAGGAGCAGTCAGCCCCAGGGACAACTCAGGGACGCACAAAATAGCAGGGCAGAAGAGCAAGAGAAAGGGGATTAAA
>NW_006921653.1:7520490-7523397 GCF_000298275.1 Orycteropus afer afer
CCAGACTTCATCTCACCTATTTTGGTCATGTTGTAAGAAGGGACCATTCCCTGGAGAAGGATGTCATGCTTGGTAGGGTGGAGGGTCAACAAAAGAGGGCGAGCCCTTCAACGAGATGGATTGACATGGTGGCTGCAATGATGGGCTCAAGTATAGCAGGGATTGTGGGGCTCGCGCGGGGTCGGGCAGTGTTTCGTTCTGCTGTGCATGGCGTCGCAGTAAGTCGGAAACGACTTGACGGCACTTAACAACAACAACAACAATAATTATATTTTGATGTATATCAGAAAGTAGTGACCATTTATTATTATGAACCCTTGTATGTAATTTTTAATAGCTTTAGGAGAAAGGGGTTGGTTTGAAACTGTATTTTTGTACATAGGTGTTAGATAACCTGGGGATTGCCTGTTTTTCTATTCCTTTCAGATCTTAGTGGAAAAGAAATCATGTGACGTGAAAGAAAATATAAGTAGAAATTTAAAACAAGGCCTGTGGAAAGTGCCATCCCAATGAAATATTTTGCAGTATCAAGGCTCTGAAGTCTAGCCCCTTCCTAACTCTGGTGCTGTGTCTCTTGCCAGTTCCTCACACAACTCTGAATGAGTGGTCAGTGGGACTGAGTCTACCCTCAGAGATGGCATGCTTCTCAAGTAGCCCTTGCACCTGCTGTCTGCTTAGCCAGAAAAATCCTTTTTCTATGCTTTTCTTAGCTTGTGGCACAGTGGCTAACTGAAAGCTCAGTAGTTCAAACTCACAGCTGCTCTGTGGTAGAAAGATGTAGCAGTCTGCTTCTGTACAGATTTACAGCCTTGGAAAACCTATGATGCAGTTCTTCTACTCTGTTCTATAGAGTTGCTAAGAGTTGGCATTGACTTGACAACAATGGGTGTGTTATGCTTTCTTCCTGCAATTGGCCTTCAAAATAAAGCTGTCCATTACTCCTGGGAAGTCATCCCTGGTATTACCGGACTGGGTTGAATGAATCTTGGTTATCTTCTTTCCTTGTGCATTCTTCTGTTACAGCACTTAGCACCCTGTATTCAATTGATGATTTACTTTTCTGGCTTCCCTACTGTTGGGTGTTTGAAGACAGTCTGAAACCCCCTTCCCTCCTTCTCTTTTTTCTTCCATCCTTCCGTTCTTTCTCCTCTAACACCCAGTGAAGACTTGCCATGCAGTAAGAACTCAATAGATGCTTACAAAGAGCAAATATTTCCCTGGGTTGAAAAAATATTATTCCCCTTTCTTTTCAAAATAGAAATCTGATTACATATTTCATAAAAATTCATAGACTGGCAAAAGCCACATGGCAACAACCATTTAAAAAAGAGATTTTAGACTGTATGAAAAGAGAAACTCTGGCAACCATTTGTTAGCATCTTAGGCATGAGTTTTCTTTGCACAGTTCTGAAGCCAAGACTCACAGATTGTTGTAGCTCCTGGGCCATATGTGTACTTGGTGTTGTGCAGTGTCGCAAGTTCTTTCACAGTAGCTTTAGCAAGGGCATTCTGCAAAAGATCCAGCAATAAGCAAGTGAATAAGTAAGTATAAACATAGACTACCAAACAGAAACAAACAAATATCTCATACATTATTTTAAGACATTGAAGACGCTTAAGTGACAGTTCAAGTTATTCTGCTTATTCAGCCACCTCACAGGGCTTAAATGTGGTCCTGGTGATCACTCATTCAGTGAGTTCCAATTTTCCCACCTAGCTTAGTCTAAGGATTCAATTGACTCTTGTAAAAGAATGCCTTCCTTCCCTAGTGCTCTCCCTGTTGTTGTTGTTATTTACTGTCGAGTCGGCCCTGACTCATAGCGACCCCTCCTTGGGTTTCCAAGGCAGTATCACTATGGAAGTAGGATTGCCCAAACTTCCTTCCGAGGAGTGGCTGGTGGGTTTGAACCGCCAGCCTTCTGGTTAGCAGTCAAGTGCCTTAGGCACTATGCTACCAGAGCTCCTAGTGCTCTCCCTAAGCACTCACTTTGAGCTTCCCTCTGTCACACACAGAATGTGTCATGTTGTGTCAAGCTGCCTGCTTCTGTAGTTCCCAGGGCTTACACTTGGTGGTCATTCACTAATTGTTGGAATGGTGAGGCTACTTAGCATCTTACATGATTGAGAATTGGGTTCTTAAATTATTTTATACCATTGTTCCAGTGACATCTGGGCCCTAGCTCTCAATTCTATTCTAGCCATAGGACAATTTTTGTTCATTTTCTTTTTATTTACATAAAATATAGGTCCTCTTTTCCCCTGGAATTCATTTTCTTTTTTTTTTTTTTAACATTAGTTCAGGCTAAAGAAATGGGGTTATAGCAATTGTGTGGCCTTCCTAGATATCATATTTATTGATATAGTTAAATGTCAGTGTATATTCAGCATTAGATTATGTCCAAGAATTAGTTTGGCAAATATATTTTATCTTTGTAAGAGTTAGGAATTTCTTTATGGTTGTATGAGGCAGGCTGTCTATCTATTACAGGCAAGTAAACAAACAAAAATCAATCAAGTTAAAAAAGCAAACAAACAAAACAACCCAACCAAAACAAAAACCAAAACCACCGGAAATTGGACAGATTATGAAGCCAAGGGTAAATTGATAGGTTTATGTGAGTTTAGGCAGGAGCATAAGAAATGCAACATTAAATGCTGGCATATAAATGCTTAGGAATGAGCATTTCCAAGAGGGAGTGGAAGCTCCAATTTGAGAAACTTTACAGGACATTCATTTATTTAAAAATGCAGAACATTTAAATCCCAGAATAAAAAAAAGTTAGCCAGTTTTAATTTATTTTTTCTTTGAAGCAACATCACCTTCTCCTAAGACTTACTTCCCTCCAGCTCTCTCCCCTAACAATGCCTCTAATGACCCTCAACATGCTAGCTACTTTTTTTTTTTTT